>NC_039264.1:7363164-7524507 GCF_003368295.1 Carassius auratus | reverse complement strand
GGTGTAACAGATATGCAGATCAGCGATTCATGGGTTAAATTCTGTTTTATAAATTCAGACTGTTGGTACTAAATGCCAGCCTGGCTGGACTTAAATTACTTTACGATACCCATGCGAGCCTCAAAGGATACCTGAAACCAAATTCCTTAACATACACACACACACACACACAAAAGAAACCTTTCTTTTGTTCCTTACTTTTGTAAGTCCTTTATTAAATATGTATTTTATATGTTTGTGTATTGCATAAAATGGTTAATCCTGGGTAAATGGTTAAAGTGCTGACTTATAAGTGGAAATGCTTGATTTCAATCTTATACTTTCTCAAAAAGAAATGTTCTGCAACCCCCACACTCCTTGGTAGCTCGTAAAATTTTACGAGCTCACAGGACCACAGGACAGGAAACCTAATCTTACAAAAGAATGATAGAATGTACTCAAATGTAGTCTTAATGTGTATAGTATTGTTTTTGCGGTACATTAGAGGTTTCCCATATAAATTGGGAATATCTGCAGTGTTATCATGTGTTAAACAAATCTTTAAATGTGTAATTTCGATCTAAAAATTAGATCTTTGGTCATATATATATTATGTCTAGTCTTGTTCTAATCGTCATGCTTTGACAGACCCATTTATCTAGAGCAAAGTAATGAAAAATGTATTTAATCTGGAATAATGAACTTGCTTTAATATTCCTGATGAAATCGGACAGGCCCTAAATCATCAGGGGGTTGTCTCAACCGAGACAAAGGAACTTTCCCTCCGCTTCAGATCGCGGACATTCATTGGATGCTCCCTCGAAAATGGGCGTGAACTATTTCAAGCTATAAGAATTGACCAAACAAGGTCCACCTCTCTTCTTGCGCTCTTCTTGCTCTTCTTCCCGTTCTCCGTTCTCGGACACGTCGCTCCCGCGCGGCCTCAGGCCGCGCTTGGTTCTCCTCCCCCCTCAGCACACGGACTGAGGAGAGGAAAGCCATTTTAATGGCTCCTTTGGAAGCTTTCGTTTCGTTCGTTTTCTTTTCTTTTCTTTACTAAGTTTATTAAACTATTCGCCTCTCCACGCAAGGAAGACGAATTCTGGAACAATGTTTGTTGAACCTTTCAAATACCGCGCGAGGACAGAACAAAGGACCACGTGCTCCACGCTCACGCCAAGCGCAGCGTGCACGCGCGTCACATGGCCTCCGTTTCATGGCACATGGCTGTTTCAACGCAAAGCTCACAAGCTCGACGCCGATCTCACGCCACACTCACATGGGACACTTCTGCAAGTATCACTTTTTCTATGGAGATTTAAATGCTGCTTTAAAGTGTTGCTATTATTTGATTCGTTGTTGGTTCCACTAAGGTTTACTGACTGATTTTCATACCTGAGCTCATTCTGTGATCTCTCTCGCTTTCTACACTTCTCCTCTCTCTCGCTCTCTCTCTCTCTCTCTCTCTCTCTCTCTCTCTTTTATTTGGATTCCGTTGTCTTGTAAATGTTTATTGTCTGTATTTTCGTACGCATATTTACTCTGTGTGATTTGTAGTTTGATGTATTACTAGTTGAATTATTAAAAACCCATATATAAAATGATTGACTTTGGACTCCACCCCACTCACATTACGAGTCACTGAAATGTTTTGATCTTTAGCTACAAGCTCTAAATTTAGAAACTAAATTTATCATAAGGATAGGATAATATTTTCATGGCCAGAGAATACTTTTCCTTGAATTATAAGGCGTGATAACTTTATTGAAAATTGATAGGTCTATAGTGGTGTGCTGGACATACCACGGTTTGATCTGCAATAATTTACAGTAAGAGATATCACAATAATTGATATGAAGAATGTAATATTGACATATTAATGAGTAAATTACAGTGCCCTGTGATTTAGTATTGGTATTGGCAATTGAGCTATTTTTCATAATCAATAAAATTAAATGTAACTGTCATCTGAGATATATATTAATCAAATTCTTGATTAATTATTCAAATTCCCTATATATCATTTGAGTTAATTACTATGTAAAACTCAATGTTGTTACATTTTGGTGGAGGAACGCGGCTATTTCAAACTTCGTTTTGTGAGCAATCAATCTGTGTATATGGTTTTTAATAATTTCTGCACGTGCGCTATGAAATTATGTAACGTTACTGGTGAGATAAGTCGCAAGATGCGAACTCACTCAACTGACTGAGGCAAAAAGCTGATCAGTCAGCGCTCTAGGTATTTGTAGAAACTTAACAGTATAGTCACTGTTATTTTTAATGAAAGTAAACTGCAGTATAATGTTAAAAGTATCCTGTTAAGAAAGACCAAAATCTTTTTACAGTGAGAACATTTTAATATGAATAATTAAAAGATGAAGAAATCTTTTATTAGTTGCAACATGTAAATCTGAACATGAGCGATGTTCCTCTGATTCAGTAAAAAGGCCTTGTTATTAAATATCGTTATTGAATTCATGGTAAACCACATAATATTCAAAAATAAAACGATAAAAACTCCTGGTCTAAAATTGGCTTAGCTACCCGATTTTTAAACCTAAAACATTTAAATCATAAGTGCTATTTTGATAAATGTTTATTGGAGTCAACAGTTGGAAAATTCCTGTTTTTATTACAGTTGTGTTTTGGAAGTGAACGGATCCTTCCTTCAACCTATGTTAATATAGCACCTCAGAGATTAAAACTTTCTGTTTGTTACTTGTGATTTTTGATGCAGAAAATCAGCCTGACAAACGATCAGATAAATTCTAAGTCATATTGAAATTGTAATTCCTCTATCTAAACACTAGAGGGAACGTGTGGGTTAGAAATTTCAGGGTACACCCTGCTTTCTGATTCCAGCTTGCATGAGTGCAAAGCTGCCAACCTGTGGCCATTTCAGATAATGCGCTCTGATTGCTAATTTATAATCCCCTGTGATGTATATTTGAATTGGATGTCTAAATTCTCGATAATTATTTGCATTTACAGCTTTGCTCGTGCGAATATTATTACAGGGAAACAAAAGAATGTTCCCTGCCTTTGACTGTTTACATTTACTTTGAGTTTAGTTCAAACATGATTTGAATTAAAATGTAATTGTTTAATAGTGGAAATCTAGATGTGTCAGGTCAACCACTGATTGACCCACTTAGAAGGTAAGCCATCTAGTGGCAGTCTCCTGTTAAATCGACTAACAGACCTCTGTCTTTTCCATTCTGTTTTGAAATTGCATGTCCACTTTTATCCTCTTTGATTAATCTCACACTGTTTGATTAATTTCATGATCATTAATGATAACTTACAAGCTATCAATGGTTATTATAGGATATTATTCCGATTTTCCTTTTAATTCTTACATGCTTATTTTAAATTTTGATTTAAACCAGTTTTGAATTTTTAATTTGAATTAAGTTTTCTGCTCAGCAGGTTAAAGACAGAGAAACAGTACTTTCCCCCCCCTTGTGGTGAAAACCAGCTACTCCTTCTCCCTTGTTTCATTACTGTCTTTTAATTTGATGTTTATTATTTTGCTTCTCTCTTTTGACTTAGGTTATTTTGATAATTACCATTATTATCATAAATTCCTTTGTTTTGTTTTATCATGATTAGGTAAAGCTGTTACCTTTCCTCTCTACATATAGTTACTCAATTGATGTTAAACAAACCAAACCTTAATTAACTTTAAGTTTCCTTTGTTCATCCTTTGTGTATTTGATTGTAGAACTCCCTTGGTGATTGGACAGTCATCTCAGGTTTCCAGTGAGCAAGGCTGCCCGACCGGTGTTACCGATACTGGCTGCGAGTGAAACTCGGTCCCTCTTGTCTCAAGAGACATCAGCAATTTTGGCACTCCAAAGGTTGTGCTAAAAGTCACAAGCCGTGCTGTCCTGCGACACGCCAGAGTAACGGAGGACCGGGGACACTGCGGTTCAGTGTTTGGGGAGCACCGGGGAGGTTGACCAAGCCACTGGTTCCCACCTGAATGACTTCAATTCAACCAGGTGAAACAAAAATGATAAAACCTATCCACTTATTATAAGCCACAGAATATTAGATATTCCCCCGGATATATTTTAAGTGTTCTGACCCTTTTGCTTCTTTTAAGCCACACCATATTTCTAGGTTTCCTACCCAGATAGCCCACTCACCTGTTGGCCCTATCTTAAAACCTAGCAGTAGGCTTAGGCCTCCTTATTCTCACTAACACGTTGTGTTTCTATTGTTTTCATCTCATTTCAAGTGTTGTTTCACTTTGATCTTTTTCTACCACCTGTTCTGTTGTGATTTGTTTCTTTCATTTCACATAGAGACAGTAACCTGGGAGCCACCAACGAAGTTAAATAGTAGAGCGACCACCAGCAGCCGGTGTCATCACACGACCCGCTAGGCTACTGCCTGTCAAATCTCCATTTCAGGTCCTTCGTTGACCCAAGTTAATTGGCTACTTAACTGTCTGACTGTTTGCATCAGTCAGCCCCAAAATTCTCATAAACGGCACAGCCCGTATGAATATAGCTCGTTAAACGTAGAACGAACTTGCATTGGTCTTTTTGTGTGTGTGTGCTGTGCTTCTCTCACCGACAGAGAATCAGGATGTTCCAGGCATCCAGTCCAGCAGTCCACGGGGGCCACCTCTCGACATGGTTGAAAGCAGTGACGACCCCCTTCCTGCCCAAGGATGCCATTAACCTGCAGCACCCAGAGCAACTAGACACCGAGCTAGATGAACTGATGGCACGCGATCCAAACCAAAGCGACTACTACAGAGAACTCGCCAGGATCTTCGGAAGCCTAGTTCACATTCTCGTCACCCAGGCACGGCTCAGTGAACGGAGCAACATCGCGGAGGAGGCCTGGAAGGACCAGGCCCCAACCCAGAGTCATCTTGATCAGCTTCTCCTCGAGACCCAGAACCAGCGCGAGAAAGAGGACGACACAGATCCAGAGCTACAGAAAGGAGTTGAAAGACTTCACAATGCCCTGCAAGATCTTCGCCTCGACACGGATCAAAGAGAACAGCTGGAGAGAGAAGCCAGAAAAGACCTCACAAAAAAAAAAACTCCAGCAAGGTGACGCTCTCCTAAAAAGAGCAGAGACTGAATTGAAAGAAAGAGACTATAAAACCTGGGCCTGCAAAACACACTTGCAAGCGGCCCGAGCTAAATTCAACAAGCTCCAAGATGAACTTGACACTGTTCACACAGAACTGAGACAATCTCACAGATTACAGAGTGGCTGGATCGGAGAAACGCACACCACAAAATTTCTCCCGGGCCGCCACTCCAACCCTTTCAGCCAAGAACCCAGAGCTGGAAAAGGGGGTGTAACAAGAAACCAGCTTACAAGAACATCTGTCAACAACGGAGGGAAGAGAACCCTTCCAGAGAACGCATGTCACCAAACCCTGCACTGCTCACAGAGAACTTCACAAGCTAGCCAGAAGCATCTCTACATTCATTCCAGATCCTTCAGGAGGACATGATGTTCATGCTTCTTTACAAGCCATTGACTTTCATTTGCAAACTGTCGCCAACGTGACAGATGTGAACACATTGTACCTGTTAAAAATCACGGCCAGCCGTGATGTGCATTGCTTTCTGGATCGTCAACCAGAGACTGTCAAAGCGTACTACCAGCAACTGCTACAGACTTTGATTCTTGAATTCTCTGATCCAAACTCAGACCATGGGCTCCTTATTGCTATGGACCTCAAACAGGGCCGATTTGAAAACCCACAGACTTTCTGTAGTCAGCTACGAAACACCTACTTCGGAGCATGCAACGAACCAGGTATGGAACAGGATTTCAACTTAAAAACTCTGTTCCTCCCAAACCTACATGCCAGTTGGAGTTTTCATCTCAGAGTCCCAGCGTGTCCCCGTAACAGAACTACACAAGAGTTACGGAACTTAGCCCACAAAGCTTGCACCAAGCAAAAGACTATTTGTGAAAAGACTGTGAAAACCCCAACGTCTCTGTCTCTGAGCACTGCTTGGAGTTAACCCTAGATGGCGCTCTACAACACCACAGTCACAGACATCTTTACAGAGAGTCAATACCATTCCAAGCCAGCAGAGGGCAACACAGTGCAGCCACGTCTGAGACAGCAGAGATCCTGAGGGTGCTGAAAGATCTTCTTCACATGAATACTCGCAAGGAAGATGAGCCAAGCACCCAGAACACTGCCCGAGCTCCACAGTCAACAGCTACAGCTAACTGAACGAGACAGCACAGGTCCTCACACCAGGTACCACAAACACAAGGTACCAGAAAATGCTGTTTTGACTACCTGCCTTCGCAGCGAGCTACACAAGACCGGTCCTCATCACCCACCGATCGCCCACCTGCCCTAATGCCAACATTCCTGGGCAGCCCTGTCAAAAAGGGGGTGGGTCAAAAAGGAGTCAACAGGGAAGACCTGATCGACACAGGATTAAACCTGACGGTGATCTCATCTTACCTTTCCAAAAGACTCCAATTTGAAGCTAAGAGACAAGATCGAACTCTTACACCTCAAACTTATGAACTGAATGTACAGGTGTACAGACAGGATGACATCCAGTTTGAACAGGTTGTTTCCATTCACCTGACATTCGTTCCGATGAGTCTAATACATCCCATGTATGTCCCACCAATGAACACTCATACATTGCTCATCGACAAAGACCTGCTAGAACACTTTGACCCTTTTCTGAACTTCAAACAGCTAAAAGACTTTGCTCAAGTGCGAGAACCTCTTTCTCTCCAGCCACACAGGTTGCTAGAGCCAGACTGTCAGGTCGCAGAGGTCACGGGAACTCCCACAGAGCCAGACGGTCAGGTCACAGAGGTCACGGGAACCCCAGCAGCCAGCCATGAGTACAACGCCCTAACAACAGGCCCAAGTTCAAGCCTCTGTACCTTAGTCAACAAACAGGGTACGGTGGTACCAGCTTACACCAAAGGGGTCGCTGTTCGGCTCAACCTGCAAGGTGGTCAAACCTTACACCACACGCTGGGTTTCTTCCAATCCTCACCTGAATGTGTGGAACTCGGACTCACACTTGCAAACAAGCATGTCAAACACCAACACCTGTTCCAGCAATGTGATAACATCACAAAAACACACAATGTGATCGTGTACTGGAAGAAGGAAAAAGGACACTCAAAGTTACCAAGTCTAGACGAGGACTTTAAAGATCACACTGACACCCTTGCCAAAACTGGCACACTAAACAACATTCTGTGGTCACTCCCAACCCACCCACCCACATTCAAGGTTGAAGTGATTACACACAGCACAAGAACTTTTCTAGCTAAACTGCCTACCTCAGAATCGCTTACGCAAGCTCCGTTGTCTACACAGACCAACATAGCGGACATGCGGGCTTCTGAAACCTTGATAATGACTTTGTTTTACCACCTCTCAGACCCCTCCATCCACCCTGGCAACCAGTCTACAGTCACTGACAACCAAAGCCCCAGACCACTGCATGATACACAAACCATGCTGCGTGCACAGAACAATATTGTGGGTTGTGCACCGTCTGACATCACAATGCCAGGGCGTGTAATGCCACGGAGCAAAAGGGGGATACTGCCAATATATTTCCATGACGCAGCATGTGCTGCACCACGCAGCACCAGAGCCACTGACACAACACTGAGGCAAGCGTCATGCCAGCAGCAAGATGTGGCAAAACATGGGCGAGGGCGAGCTAAACCCAGTCGCCGCCCACGAAGCAAAGAGACTGTCCTGTCCAACCAAAGACAGGCCTTGTTTGTTTCTTTCTCCCCTTTCTCTCTCTCTCTCCCTATTATCTGTACCAGGATGCTGCTGTGGTTTGCCGTGCCGTGCTGTCAGCCAAAGAGAGGACAGCTGCCACCGAGAAAACCGCTGAGACTCCTGACTACCGATGACAGGGCACACTACCCCAGCACTGTAACCGAATACAGCTGTACAAGGTTCCGATGGAGAGAGGACTCCCTCACTCACACTGAGGCCGATGTCAAACACCTGTTCAGCCAACATGAGAAAGTGACGGTTACACAAATGGAGTTAGGTGGACACCACCACCGCTCCAAACAGTTCCCGGGAGCTTTGCTTAGAGCCGCTGCTGCCGCCAGAATGTTTAACATTGTTATGTCCAGTGTCAATGCAGCGAACCAGACTGTAAACTCCTTGAAACCACTGTTTACTGTCTTCCAGAAGAACTTTACCCAGACTCAGCTGCTTACAGCGTTAACAACAGACATGCTGTGGGAGGTTAGCTCCTCCAATGACAGCCTAACCACGAGTAAAACCCCACCATACATGATACCCTTAAGCCTCGTGTTAACTGTGTTGTCTTACACCATCACCATGCCAGCTGACCTGCTACGAATGCACCTGGCCAACTCTCTGAATAGCGCCTTCCTACGGCACGTAAACCCCAAACAGAGAGAAGTGAACGTGCTCCTGAACCAACTCATCAGCGAGTCAAGCCAAGTCTACAGACCTAAAGACATTGTCAGTGTCAGGATGTGGAAGAGCAACACCCACACCAAAACACACATTCCAAATGTGGTGGCCTACCACGACAGCAACACACAGCTGTACCTGGCCCCAAACATGCACATGTGTACTTTAACCAAAGACATTCATTATCTCTGCCTTAGCAAACCCTTCCTCAGACACAACTCTGAAGGAATCTGCGAGCTGCAACCCTGGGTCAGCGATACGCGCTGCCCTGCCGAAGCCAAGCCTCGTACACAAGTCACAGAAACGCAAGCAGAGATTGTGGGTAACAGATGGCTCGTCAACACTCCTGTGCGCTCAGCTATGCTGACCTACGACCAGCATGACACCGCCACCCGTGCCAACCTGCTGGACCAAGTACTGAAAGGTACCACCCAACACATTGACATTACTCCTGTCGATACAGCCCTCCAAGCAATGTCTCGACAGCCCATTCTGAACCAGTCATCTGCGGTCCTAGCCTGGACTGCTGCCGACACTGCACGGTGCATCTCCACCGTCATTGGTCCCGCCCTGACTCTTGGCGTGACCTTCATCCTATACAGGATACTCAACGAGATGCAAACCTCTACAGCCAAACTCACGACAACTGTGGCTGGAGGTCTCCGATGGAATCCCCGGAAAAGGGACGCAAAGTCAAAGACAATACCGAACCTCACCAAGCTGAATCCTCAGCTTCAGGAACCACCTGTCATCATGACCCACCTGCTGCATGACCATCACGATTCACCTGTCATCTGCCCATCCGGATGATTGCCGTCCGATGATGTCCACACAGGGACTTCATCTGACGTAAAGGGGGAGATGTAACAGATATGCAGATCAGCGATTCATGGGTTAAATTCTGTTTTATAAATTCAGACTGTTGGTACTAAATGCCAGCCTGGCTGGACTTAAATTACTTTACGATACCCATGCGAGCCTCAAAGGATACCTGAAACCAAATTCCTTAACATACACACACACACACACACAAAAGAAACCTTTCTTTTTGTTCCTTACTTTTGTAAGTCCTTTATTAAATATGTATTTTATATGTTTGTGTATTGCATAAAATGGTTAATCCTGGGTAAATGGTTAAAGTGCTGACTTATAAGTGGAAATGCTTGATTTCAATCTTATACTTTCTCAAAAAGAAATGTTCTGCAACCCCCACACTCCTTGGTAGCTCGTAAAATTTTACGAGCTCACAGGACCACAGGACAGGAAACCTAATCCTTACAAAAGAATGATAGAATGTACTCAAATGTAGTCTTAATGTGTATAGTATTGTTTTTTGCGGTACATTAGAGGTTTCCCATATAAATTGGGAATATCTGCAGTGTTATCATGTGTTAAACAAATCTTTAAATGTGTAATTCGATCTAAAAATTAGATCTTTGGTCATATATATATTATGTCTAGTCTTGTTCTAATCGTCATGCTTTGACAGACCCATTTATCTAGAGCAAAGTAATGAAAAATGTATTTAATCTGGAATAATGAACTTGCTTTAATATTCCTGATGAAATCGGACAGGCCCTAAATCATCAGGGGGTTGTCTCAACCGAGACAAAGGAACTTTCCCTCCGCTTCAGATCGCGGACATTCATTGGATGCTCCCTCGAAAATGGGCGTGAACTATTTCAAGCTATAAGAATTGACCAAACAAGGTCCACCTCTCTTCTTGCGCTCTTCTTGCTCTTCTTCCCGTTCTCCGTTCTCGGACACGTCGCTCCGCGCGGCCTCAGGCCGCGCTTGGTTCTCCTCCCCCCTCAGCACACGGACTGAGGAGAGGAAAGCCATTTTAATGGCTCCTTTGGAAGCTTTCGTTTCGTTCGTTTTCTTTTCTTTTCTTTACTAAGTTTATTAAACTATTCGCCTCTCCACGCAAGGAAGACGAATTCTGGAACAATGTTTGTTGAACCTTTCAAATACCGCGCGAGGACAGAACAAAGGACCACGTGCTCCACGCTCACGCCAAGCGCAGCGTGCACGCGCGTCACATGGCCTCCGTTTCATGGCACATGGCTGTTTCAACGCAAAGCTCACAAGCTCGACGCCGATCTCACGCCACACTCACATGGGACACTTCTGCAAGTATCACTTTTTCTATGGAGATTTAAATGCTGCTTTAAAGTGTTGCTATTATTTGATTCGTTGTTGGTTCCACTAAGGTTTACTGACTGATTTTCATACCTGAGCTCATTCTGTGATCTCTCTCGCTTTCTACACTTCTCTCTCTCTCGCTCTCTCTCTCTCTCTCTCTCTCTCTCTCTCTCTCTCTTTTATTTGGATTCCGTTGTCTTGTAAATGTTTATTGTCTGTATTTTCGTACGCATATTTACTCTGTGTGATTTGTAGTTTGATGTATTACTAGTTGAATTATTAAAAACCCATATATAAAATGATTGACTTTGGACTCCACCCCACTCACATTACGAGTCACTGAAATGTTTTGATCTTTAGCTACAAGCTCTAAATTTAGAAACTAAATTTATCATAAGGATAGGATAATATTTTCATGGCCAGAGAATACTTTTCCTTGAATTATAAGGCGTGATAACTTTATTGAAAATTGATAGGTCTATAGTGGTGTGCTGGACATACCACGGTTTTGATCTGCAATAATTTACAGTAAGAGATATCACAATAATTGATATGAAGAATGTAATATTGACATATTAATGAGTAAATTACAGTGCCCTGTGATTAGTATTGGTATTGGCAATTGAGCTATTTTTCATAATCAATAAAATTAAATGTAACTGTCATCTGAGATATATATTAATCAAATTCTTGATTAATTATTCAAATTCCCTATATATCATTTGAGTTAATTACTATGTAAAACTCAATGTTGTTACATGGGCATTATGGTGGTACTTATAAAGCCAAATATTTTCTGGAAAAGTGAAAGTGATGTGACAAACAGCCAAGTATGGTGACCCATACTCAGAATTTGTGCCCTGCATTTAACCCATCCAAAGTGCACACACACAGCAGTGGACCGCCATTTATGCTGTGGCACCCGGGGAGCAGTTGGGGGTTCAGTGCCTTGCTCGAGGGCACCTCAGTCGTGGTATTGCCAGCCTGAGACTCGAACCCACAACCCTAGAGTTAGGAGTCAAACTCTCTAACCACCAGGCCACGACTCCCTCCTCCACTCGCTCTCTTAAGTGGTACTTAAAAACTATAAAAAGTTTGAGAACCACTGGTTTAAAGGAATGGTATATAATTAAATCCTGCTGAACCTTTCATTAAACAATTTAATTTTACCCCTTGTACAGTCATCAAGATCCAGCTTGGTAAGAAATCATTGGTAAGAAATTGGTAGAGATTGTGATAGGTTGTGATTTTACTTATAAAATAAAAATGTACTTAATTTGATTTGATTTGTTTTACTAAATACACTGTACAGCTAGGGTCCTGGTTAAAACAGTTTAACTGGGGGCTCTGAAAACTTATGAATAATCTGTTAATACTGTAAACTTTCATCTGAATACATTAAATAAGTGTTTAATGAATAGCCTTCCAACCACACTGTTCTTGAACTGTAAAGTGACAATTTTGTGTGATTTGTTTTGCATTCAGTTTTCAGTGAGATATATCTCTCAATATCAAAGTTTATATTTTATAAGGATTTATTTTTGGTGTTTTTTGTTTTTGTTTATAGAGGAAAGTACAGAAAGCACACAAGTGGGAAGAGAGAAAGGAGGAGACTGCGTCAGAAAGGACCTGGAGCTGGACACTTAAAAGGATCACCCGAAGCACAAGCACACTATATGCATGAGACTGTTGGTTCTAACTTTGTAGGGTCCACCCCCCTAGGGGTTTTAATAATACATCCATCCAATGACACTGCAAGCTAAAGTTTGGGGTTATTCTTATCTGTATATTTCCAAAATAAGACTGCTGTTTTGAACATGTAGTGTGGTTTATTGAAGTTGACTGTAAAGCCATTAGTGCCAGTTATTTGATTTTTAACCTTTATAATGTACAGTCTTGATCTAAATGCAAACTAGGCTCTAAGTGAACCTACAGTTGTGAATTCGCCCATACTGAAAGTTACAAAGGTGAAACAAAGTCGCGTTATCAATGTTGATTCACTTTGCAAAACGTCCTCTGGCAGGGCCGTGCACAGACATTTTGAGGGGCAGTGGCCTAAACCAAAAAAAGGGGCACTAAGGGGGTGGTTGCTTGTTAACACAAATTATCCAGTTATTACAAAATGTACAATTAAAAAAGAAGACAGTACACGCTCAAATACATTTTTCATCATTCATGAAAAGCCTACAGGTGAAACAGTACATAGCATCATTCTCAGGAGAATACTCTAACCAGGGGTGTTCTTCATACCACTGTCCCTGAAACGAACGTCCTTGATCATTTTTTGGGAACAGCAGGGTCCTACTGAATTTGAGGCCACATTGTATGTTACATTGTATTTCTTTACATGAGCAGGATCTGATGGATTTTGTAACTGAAGCAAAAACTCAAAGTCTTCTGGCTTTTTCTCCCTTGTATACATGGCTGTGGCTGCCTCACTCTCCATTTCTTCCTGTTCTCTTCCCTCTCTGTCTCATTGTATTGCCTTTCTTTCTCATTCTGAACTTTTTCTGTCTCTGGCTATCGCTGGCGCGCTGCTGCTGTAGAGAGAGACCGTTGACGGACCAGGCTCATGTCTTCATTACAACAATATATACTTTTTTCTACACACCTACGCCTACTGATAAAGGACACCGTCAAAAGTATTGACGGCGAAATAGATTATGTTTGACAGGTGCAATATTTGAAAATCGATAATTATTATTATTATTTTTTTTAATTACATTTATATCTGAATTTATGTCAACCTATAGACTTTCAAATATCAAAATATCAGGAATTCATATGTATTTGTGTACAAAATGACATTTAAACACATTTTCTTATTATATTTAGCCTGGAAAAGCTTCCAACACGCGCGCGTGTCGCGGTAAAAATAGGCGTCGGTTCTATTTCTATCGAGCAAGCGTTTGCCGCGCGGCTCGAGCCGCGCCTGAGACGCGCGTCTCACGCAGGCGGTCTGTAAGCTCTAACCTGTTAACATGGGAGCCGAATTAAAAACCGACACGCCACGCGGCTGAGACTTGCGCCACGCATCCAGTGTGTCACCGGCCTGAGTGATGCTGCGGAGTGCGGAGCGAGCGGGAAAACCTGGAGCGGATTCGCAGAATCAACGGAATGCTTTGAGCGCAGCGGTGGGGATAAGGGGCACCTCAGTCGATGAGGGCAGAGGGGCAGTGGCTCTGGCCACCGGGCCACCCCCCTGTGCACGGCCCTGTTGGGAATTATAGGTTCTATCTGCGTTCTGAGCAGTTTTGAGATATTGAGCTTCAAAATATTTGTGTTCCATAGACTTCTATAGACAGAACCTTTTTGTTTGTTTTTTTTCAATAAAAAAATCCCAAAATGTACACAACTTAAAAAAAAAAAAAACCATCAAGTAAATAAGTTGTCACAGAATAAGAATATGTGGATAACTCAATTTTGACACAAATGTCAGATAGAACCTTATAATTCCAAGGGGACGAAAATCAACACCTAATTCAATGCTGATCCCACGTCTACAGAACGACCATAATTCACTCGTGATGAAGGTTAAACGGGAGAAACCATGTTGCGATTTCAATGTTGATCTAATTTGCAAAATCGAAATATAATCCAACTTTGATTCAACCATGGTACCCACGATGCAGGGTGAGAAGAATTCGGAAGAGTGGATGCAACAAATAAAAACGTCTTACCGTGGTCGAGTAAAAACAAGATCCCTGAAAGCGAATTGCAGAGAATTCTAAGCTTCATTTTCACAATATTCCCAGCAGGAATGAATACAGATTCCGATTTAGAAAAACGTTCCGTTCTTCTTCTATAATAGCGACGCAGTTTTACAAGTAGTTAAAAGTGAGAGCAACATTCCAAGAAACCTATTATCCAGAACAGTGCACCAAGGTATGCAACAGGATCCGGCACAGGGGTGTGGCCCGGTGGCTAGAGCCAATTCCCCTTTAACCTCATCGGCTAGTTGCCCCTCTCACCAATCCCCCCATCAGTCCAGCTCAAAGCTGTCTGTTCCCGCTCCGCTAAAGATCGATGATTCCGCGAATTCCACGATTCTGCCGCTCTGCAGCACGATCTGTGTCTGGGTCTCTGGAGTGGAAGACCACATTCCCGCTGCATTAACAGGAAGATGCGTTACAATCCACATTACAGTCAGTGGATGATACGCAGAATTAGTCATTTGCTAGTTTGTTTTTGTATTTCTTTCGGTAATAATTTGCTCTGGGTCTTTTAAAAGTAATAACAACAAAATATCCATGGTCTTATAATTAGAATGTCTAATCAAATTATTGTACACGATCAGATCGAATAGAAATAGCACACAATTCGCTGTTGTTGGTACACCTTTTAGAAAAAATAAAATAAAAAAATAGCCTTCACAAAAAAAGAAGAAAGAGAAAAGGAGCAAAGGGAGGCTGTTAAAGGCAGTTTAACATTGCAAACATGAATGCATAGCTCCAGCAAACGAGCAGGTAAATCATCATATAGAACATTTAGCAGTTTGTCACACTTTAATTATTGTATTTAAGTGTATTTCCCATTATAATCACTTGACTTGATACTAGAAATCTATAATACATTTTATTAAAACCATATTAACAGTAGGCCTGTAGGTTAAATAGTAAATGATAATAATAATAAAATGTTTTAAAGTTAGTTGTTTATTAGTATATAATATAGATTTGTACTGTAAAAAATTAAATTAAATGTCTAAAACTTATAGGGGAGAGTAGGGTAAGATAAAGTTAAAATGATGCAGAAGTATAATGAAAGTATATATCCTATCCTAATGAAAGTATTCCTATCATTTTAATGATCAGAATGTATCTATGCCAAAGCGTTCTAAAAATATTGTTTCTTAGAAGAAATAAAAAAAGTGTTCCCACTTGTACACAATCCCTATCAAATAAACTACGAAATATGTATATATGATAAACTAAACCAGTAATATCACATTAAAATACCAGTTTATATCATTCAGAGATTTAACTTAACTACATTGCCTTATGGTGGCAAGACCATCCTTATCAAAACATCTACAATAAAGTCTGAAATTATTACAGAGTGTGCTCTCTTTAATTTGTATATTTGAAACAACATTATAATTTGTATTAACAAGCACCCACACCTCAGTGCCCCTTTTTGGTTTGGGCCACTGCCCCTCAAAATATCTGTGCACGGCTCTGGCATAAAGCTTCTGAGCAAAGTGGAATTTCAGTCAGCGCTAAATGCATTCTTTCTCTCTGCTGCTCGAGATCCTCTCCGGAGTTTCATTTCTCCAGTGCACCTTGGCAGAGCTCAGTTTGTACTTAGTAGTGTTTTTGCTTATTTTTTAAGTGAACCACAGGAAGCAGGTGCAAAAATATTTGACGTGACCACGATTTCTGTCTAAAATCTGATGTGTGCTAGCAAGCTAAATCGTATACTCGTGTGTATTTCCACAATGGGCTGTGAATGATAGATCGACACAAGCTTTTTGAGACTTGTTAATACTTGTCTTAGCTCACTCAGATGATTGAGTTTCTCCATTTGTTTTCTTTTCCCCGCGAGGCTCAAATGGTACTGTGCCAACAGGTTGCATCATGAAAATACACCACACACCTAGGTATTTTGATCTTTTGTAATAGGCTACACGTAAGATCGCAGCACTAAATACTTAATTGAACTAATCAAATCACAGTTCTGGCAAATGGCCTACTCTAAAACTTGAAGACTACTGTTGAGTTTAAGAGGCAGTTTATTAGGGGCCCAACACCAAAGGTCCATGGTGAGCGTGATTTCACTTCATTGTTGATCTTGGAACAACATTCTAATCAACCAATCATAATTGAGATATAACATTTCAGGAATCAGCTATCATTTCCCACTGATTTTAGGAATAAAGTAAGGGTAAGGTTAGGTTTAGGGGTAGGGATTGGGTTAAGTCTATATTTTTGGACAATAATGTTGATCCAGGAACATGTCTCACTTGGCTAAATCACGGCGACCGAAGGTCCATATAGGCATTCTTCTCTCCTCTCTTGAGTCTATTGCAGCCCATAAAACTGTGGGAATGTTGTGAGATTTGGCACACTGATAATGAGGACAGTCTCAACATAACCCATAGCAAGTCTGGAGTCTCTAACTCGGACTCTGTAGTGCCAACACTTGTCCAAGTTTCACTTATGTGTATGTTAATAACTTTTGAACCGTAAGGAAGAGAAGAAAAAATATATATATCTCTGAATACTTGGCTCATGCTGAGTCAAAGGATTGGAATGAACACCAAAAATGGATGTGACGCTATAGGCTGTTTGGATATAGACCAAACTCTGACTGTGTTCAAAATTGCATACTTCATTCATAAGCTTTATTTATAGAGCACTTTACAACTGCACCTGCAGACCAAAGTGCTGTACAACAATAATAATAATAATAATAAAACACTTCATTAGTGAGTTTATGAGTTATATATTTTATCCTGTAGCTCACTGGTAGCCACTTGAGAGAAGCTAAAATAGAGATATGATGAGATATGATGACCTTTTTAGCACCCACTAACAGCCTGCTGCAGTCTGAACTAATTGCAAGTATGAAGTAGTGTTCTGGCAGGACTCCACATACAACACATTGCAATAGTCCAAACAAAAAAGGCCTTAGTAACCTTCTCTAAGTCTTTTCTTGACAGAATAGGCTTAAGTCTAGCAATAGATCTCATCTGGAAAAAAACAACTCTTTACTACAGCATTAATCTGCTGGTCACATTTCAGCTCTGGGTCAAACACCACACCTAAATTCCTTATTGGTCATGGAAATAATCGGACCATGAACCCAAATATGTGGACATATCTAAACATCCTCTGAGAAGGCCAAAAAATATAATCTCAGTTTCACCCTGGTTCAGCTGAAGCAGATTTTGAGTCATCCTGCATTTAACATCCTATAGACATGCACATAACAAATTGGAACCATAATTCTCTCTCACACTTATAAGTAAATAGATCTGTGTATCGTCCACATACAATGGAACATATACAAGGAAAATAACAAGTCACAGGCACTGCAGTTGAAACAAAGTTACAATACTTTACAGAAAATTATCTATTTGACAGATAAGACTTGAACTACTCTAAAACCGTCCCACAATTCCAATTAAATGGGATTACCGCTTTATAAGAATCATGTGATCTATTGTGTCAAAAGCTGCACTTAAGTCCAATAATATTAAAGCTGCTGTGTTACCTGCATCTCTGATTATACGGAAGTTAATAACAACTCGTAAAATTGTAGACTGAGTGCTGTGACGTACCCTAAAACCAGACTGAAATCTGTCTAAGGTCTCATACCACTTAAAAATGACATCAACTGGGAATAAACCACCTTCTCTAAAATCTTGATAGGCATGGTAGTTTTACGATGGGCCGAAAATTCTTCAGTTCTAGCAGGTCTAAATTAGGCTTTTTAAGCAGTGGCTTAATAACCATGTGCTTAAGCCCTGTTGGAACTACTCCATTATAAAGATTACACTTAATACAACATTCGTATAAGGACGCAGGCACAGCAAACCAGTGTAACTTACCTGGCCTCAGTCTTGGCTAAGCCTGACTTACATTACCTTATCCTCCATTATGACGTTAAACATAAAAACCAAAAAGAGCCATTCTGGCTCCACCTATCCTGGCAGGATTGTCCTCTCGTCAATCGTTAGCTCTCATCGCGTTGCTATGCATTAGAGCACTAATTGGGAACCTCTGGTGTTGCAATTAGGAAATCCTGCAAAGGCAGAGCGTTGTTCATGCACTTCAGAGGGCCCTTTGTGCACTTCAGAGGCCTGGTCTTCGAAGTCCGTGGCCTTCGAAGTGTCTAAACTCAACTTTGGGACACAGCTGCAGTGTTTCAGTGCTAGCTGTGCCAGCTAATGGTCAAGATGAAAAATGCATAACTTCTTAATGGATTGGCCAAAAATCTGAAAACTGTTTAGATTAGGTGCATCACGAGTTGAATGATATCCAATTGTCCCATGTCAGCGATTTTTAATTTTGTAGTAAAATGCTATATTTTACGAAACTATTGACATATCGTTAGGAAACATGGTATGGGTCATCTGCACGATGCGCTGAAGGAGCCTGAGAAGTTTTGAGTCAGCGAAATTTTCACATATTCACACAACTTTGGGTGTGGTCGACTTATTACCTTTTTAGACTCCTGAATTCTTGCCGAGTCTAGCCATACCAAACATGCCAGGTTTTGCTTTATGGTTTGTGCAACGTTGCATTTTAGCACTTCAAAAAACATTTGACAATATCTTAGAAACCGTTACTCCGAACGAAACGAAACCACAAATTTTTTTGGAAATTCTAGCATGCCAGCTATATGCTAATGCCCAATTAACAAAATGTTTATATTAAGTAGCAAATAAATGCAAACAAAGTCAGCGTAATTTTTTCATATGTATGCGCAAACTCTAAGGACACATAAAAAAATGGTTGCACTATTATTGAGCAAAACATGAAATTGCCATTGACTACAATAGATTATTATGATATAATGCTATATTTTACGAATGTATTGGTGTCCATTACAAAAACGTATGTACCATCGAGACAATGACCTGAAAGTACTCAAAAAGTTTTGAGACAGTGTCACCTTGTGTTGAAAAGTTATAATGAAAATACAGAAATGTTTATAGCTTTTCTGTGAATTCTGCCTATTTTAATGAGACTGTTATTAATAGATTCATTGGGTCATGCTGAGAACAATAATACCAATGTTGCTGTAGACAGCTAAACTTCCTGTCTGCCTTTCTCTCTGGAAGGCTTTGCCCTACGGACACCAAACTTAGTGTGTACCATTGTCAACTCACGCAGAACATACCACATCGACTTTATAACAGCGCCACCTATTGGTCAAACGTGATAAGACAATAAATCATGTTACCAGAGGTTGTATGTATTTTTCAGCCTTTTTTGACTAAATCATCATAAAATGGCTTCAACTACTAATTTCTGCAGTTGGTCTGATGCTTGCTTCTGTAGTGCTTGGCCCTGTAATTGCTACTTGCAAATATATTTAGTTTAGTCATTTTAAAAATAAAACAAGGTAAGCTTGAAAATTAGCAATATCGTCCCCTTGGAATTATAAGGTTCTATCTGCGTTCTGTGTAGTTTTGAGATAAATGTACAAAATGTACACAACTTAAAATAAAACATCACATAATGTAAATAAATTGTCACAGAATAAGAATATGTGAATAACTCAATTTTGACAAAAATGTCAGATAGTACCTTATAATTCCAAAGGGGACGATATGAGAATCTCGTGGAATTACAATTTATACATTTTACAGTTCCGCCTGCAAGCAGCACAATAACATTATCATGTAGCCTAAACATTACTAATCTTTCACTGGCGCACACACAGTAGTAGAGAAAGACCTTGAGTCTAGCCTAACAATCTTTAACCCAGTTGTAGAAGAGGAAAAAACTTTAGCAGAGGGGAAAATAGAACATCAGTTACAGTCTTGTCCCATTTGCACCTGCTGGTAGATTTTGTAACTACACATTTTGACAGCAACTCCACTGGGAGTTTGATTGACAGGCGATCCGACCAATCATAATACAGAATCAGCCATTTTTGTCAAACAAACCAGACAGGAGTAGATTAATATCAGTCGACCTGAACTTGAAAAATTGTGTATATTGCCATCTTTCCACAATTGAGGCGTTACAGCAATCTTTCCCAACACATTAAAGATGTTTACATTTAGATGTATTCATTTAGCAGACACTTTTATCCAAAGCAATTTAAAATCGGAAATACGTCAAACAATTCATCTTAAAAAGATAAATAGGCACAGGAAGTGCTCATAATACCAAGCTTCAGGCATTGTTCAAATTGTACAAGCTAGACAGGGGAATAAGTAAAGAGAAGCACAGGTGTTTATCGTTTTATTTAATTTATTTTTTTAGGAAAAAGAAGAAGAATATTCTATCCAACTACAAGCAACAGCACAAATAAATACAAAAGAGTAAAGATACAAACAATAAACAGTGATTTTCAGTGTTTTTTTTTTTTTTTTTTTTTAGGCAGGTCTTGCATAAGTTTTTGGGTACATAAATTGAATAAAGTAATCAAATGTAAAACAGCATTGCATTTTGCACTGTATAAATTAAACATTATTCTTTATCAAAGTTATAAAAGCTTTTTAATCAAGAGCAGTGCGTGATTTCTTTGTTGTCGCTGTTCGATTAATATAAAGACTGTCACTTTAAGAGAATGCACTGATACAGCAGGCCTACTGTATGTTCACCCGGCTATGTCTGCTATAGGATACTTACCAAAACGAGCATTTTGACATAATTTTTGTGTGAATTTGTCCATTTAAACAATACTTCAGAGTAGTGCTGGGTGGTAAACCGGTTCATACCGAAAACCGGTGTATATTTTAGAGTTGTTCCGATTCCGATACTAGTAAATTCTGTACAGCAAATTCTGGCTTCGGCGAGTACATGAACCCATATACCAATCCGATACCATTTTCTTAAACAAGACCTAGTTATGACCGCTAGCTTTGCCTAACTGCTGCACGTTTCTTCTTCTCTGCTCAGAATGCATTGCAATGAAAACGTGTTAGGAACACTGATCTATACATGACTGGATCGCTCATCGCGTTCTAAACTGCCAACAGACAGTGAAGCCGCATCTATATTATAGATCAGTGGTTAGCAGTATGTCCGCTGTTTAGCAGTATTTCATACTGGACCAGCCAGACAGTAAAAAAAGGGCGACTAGGGTTGCCACAAGTACTGCCACTTTACTACCAAGTCGATGCTGAAAATTAAAAAATTTGATGATTCCAGCGTCTCTGTAGTACCGGTAGTAAGTTTGAGTATATTCGGTACCCGCAGCTGCGTTCAGTCGCTTCCGTGTTAGTCTAAGCGCAGGGCTCCAGACTGTAGCCGAATATATACTAGTGTCTGTGAATATTAAACTGCAAAATACTATTTAAATATTACTCCTGCAAATTTTACATCTCTGTGGGTGACGGGCGCAGATGCGTGGGAGCTCGCTGTTTTGTAGTCTCTGCAGTGTGTCACTATATGAGAACATGAACGCATAAACCATCAATTCATGAGAATTTACCATTTCATTTGAGAAAACTGTCATATCATACACACAGACATTCAAAGATCTTCATGGCAACCCATCAAATGAAATGTTCAGTTTAACGTGAGTAAATTGACATTATGTTAAGCTACTGTTTTAGCCTACAGTAGATTTAGCTATGTCTCTATGTAGCAATAATAATACGTCTCTATTAATAATAATAATTATGCCTAGACGTTTGCTTGTTTTTTACTTGTATGGTGGTAAAGATATTATCTGATTACTATATCATTTATTTTATATTACTAGACTTATTTGTTGCAGTTTTTTATAAAGTTATATTATAAAACTAAAATGCCTTTTCTAGTTTGCGGTGTTAGATTTTTGGCTGCATTTGAAGTTCATTTTCGCTTAAGAAAATAAATAATATTACTGTCAAATTCATGTCAGATAATAAAAATACTGTAATAAATACAGTAGTTCACCATGTATTTGTTCATGTTTTATTAAGGGATAAGTCTGAAGCACACCATAAAATAATTCTAGCAATTTACACAGGGCTAGTAGTATATATAGCTGTATATACAGTTACACAACCAGGTATCGGATCGGTACTCGGTATCGGCCGATACCCTGAGTCAAGGTATCTGAATCGGTATTGGGAAGAGAAAGAGGGTATCGGCACATCTCTAGTATGTTTTTGTTACGATTTTAATTTTGAATATACTGCCATATCGGTGTATTTAATTACTCAGCGTTTGGAACGAACGTTATGATGCGCCGCGGCCAAGCGACACTGTTTCATACGGACCCTTTACAATGTTGCACTTCTAAGCAGCGACTGCGAGGCGTGGTGAGGGTACACACAGCAGTGCTCTGGTGTTACGTTATAACGTCTGTTTCACACAAAGTCCATCTGGATTGCGTATTAACGGATTCCAGCTGAACGAAGTTGCGGTCCATCAGTGCGTTCAAGGAGTGGTGCGTCGTCTGCAGCAGTGCAACGATTGTTAATGAGTCTATTTTTTGCTGTGCTGCAGGCACTGAATTAAAGTGAAAGCGCATTGTTCACAGGACAAATGGACATGGGTTGACATGGAAACGCATATTATGTGTGAAACAGGCGTTACAGCCAAAAAGAGGAGCCTGGTCTGTTGTTTGGAGGATTTTTGGTTTCCAAAAATCCGACGTCAACCAAACATCCATTTTATGCAAGTGCTGTCGGGCTAAAAGGCGGCAACACAAGCAATTAACTCCAGCACCTTAGCCGCAAGCACGTCTTGGAATATCAACCAGCAGAAAATGCATTGTACACCTAAAAAAAAAAAAAAAATGGAAAAACTAGTATAATTTTGAAAAAAAAAACTGCCCAGCACTACTTCAGAGAGAGCTTAATATTTGCACTCGTTCTGAGGCGCGGGTTTGCGTGCTTCGGATTAGCGCATGCACAAATCTTCTTACTGAGCGTGCAAACTGGCGTCCTCTGGCTCTTAAATGTTTAAACTGACAAAGCTTAAATGAGTTTAGTTTAAATACATATTAATGTGTGCTGTTCAGGTCTCATCTGTGCACGCACGCTTTCAGCACCCAGATGATGACGAATAAATGACTGCTCATATCCCAGCATAAATCATTGACATTAAACAAGAGTAAATGGTTTGTGCAGGGTTTTTTTTTTTTTTTTTCATCGCCGTTGTAATGTCTGGTATTCCAGAACGCGCATCCATCAATAGAAATATATATTAGATGAACCCTGTTTGTTTTAAGTGCTATTTATAGCACACCAGCTTTTTTAGATTTAAATTGAACCACGGTCCCAGCGCATGCCGTCTGTTGTGAACCGAACCCCTAATATATATTATTATTATTAATTATATAATAATAATAAAATAAACTAATTCAGTTCACCTTTTTGTTCCGGCATCTGGTATCTGATGTGCCAACTGCAGCAGTAAAGACAAAGAACAGGAACATATGACCTAAAATAGAAAAAAAATAACAATTAATTCAGAAGAAATGACAGCCAGCTCTGTTTGGACCAAGCAGTTGTGTGCATATCAAGTTATTTATTAATTGTCATTCTAATCATTCATGTTTTTATTTCAACTTATTTATGTTTGCTTCTGCTACTGCAATGGCCAACATTGCCTTTCTGTCATTAATTGCTTTTAACTTCCAGGAAATCATCTGGTGTATTACTGTGTGTTTTGTTTGGCTGTCAGTCTGTGAATGTCATCAAAGACAAATGAAAGGCAAGTCTAGATTGTTAGTTACAGTAAAATAAAATACTGAATCCAACACAAAGAGTCAAAACTAGTCCTGTCTCTCCGATTTGACCGTTTATGAAGGATTCAATGTTTGATTTTTTTGTCAATCGAATAGCGACAAAAAAGCAGAACAGGAATAAACTCTTCCCTTACAAGCTAAACATGCACACACTAAATGGTCTGTTCATCTTACAGATCAAACCACATTTCTAAAGAAAACTAATCACAGGTTTCAGTCTGACTCAGACGATGAGCTGCTGGTTCCACCGTTTGAGATGACAGACATTACTAAACCCTATAGGGATACCTCACACACACACACACACACACACACAAATGAATAAATAAATAAATAAAATAAAATATAATTATAGTAATAATTTACTCACCCTCCAAACGTGCATGAACTTATTTCTTCTTATAAATACTACTATATTTGACTCCCATAGTAAAAAAGAAATCTTTACTAGTATATACTGTAATTCCTCAAATAAAACCGGTAGTCAAATAAACGCCGGGCCTCTTATAGTGGCCGGGGATGTGGTGAACACAGACAAATAAAGGCGGGGGGAAACTTGTGCAGCAGAGCCAAATAACGAACATACACGCCCACTGCCGAAGCGTTTCTCGATCTCGAGAGCCGAGGACCTGATGATACTGCACATGCGTGATTCAGAGTGAAGCAGACCGACACACAGAGCATCTGAACCGAACTGAACTGATTCTTTTGGTGATTGATTCTGAACTGATTCTGTGCTAATGTTATGATCTCTGTTATGTAATGTTATGGTCGACTGGAACGCTATCGCTTTTAATTTAAAACGGTTTATTTAAAACAATTACTTATCAAACAGATGGAATTAGAAATAAAGGCCTGCCTCTAATAAAAGCCTGCTTCAAATAAAAGCCTGTTACCTTCTGCAGTTCAGGTAAATAAAGGCCCCGGCTTTTATTTGAAGAATTGCGGGTAGTCTTAAAAACAGCCAGTCGTGCATTTATTTATATCCACATATAACTAGTGGTTGATTCCACCCCTGTAGGAGGGTCAACCGCTTTCGTGGGAGGATTCAGAAGATGAACAGCTCAAGTGTTTTAGATCAGACTTTTCACAACTAAAGAAAATGTTTCACATGTTTGTTTTGATCTGTTTGTGTTGGTGGCATTTGATTGGTAAGTCTAAAAATTATGTTTGTTAGTTTTTTTTTTGGCTTTAATAATCAGTAAACATTCTTCACAGATGTCATGGGAAATAATGGACATTGATATAGTGAATGTAACTTAAATTACAAGGTTTACAAACACAAATCCTTTTTAAAAATGATTTAAGAAATATTGTGGTAGTAACTCGTTTATCTACTGATCTAAATGTCCCATATACAAAATACAGAGGCATTATCAATATCAAGATTTTATAAGATTGACTTTGTATCTTCATACGTACATTGTGCACTAGACAGCTGAATGTTCTGCTGTTCTGAATGTTTTATAATTCACATTTAGTTACAAACTACAAACCAGCAGAGGCCTTAATCAGTGTAAAATCTGTTTGTTCATCAGGTGTGTTTGGTGAATCAGTTTCAGTGATGGAGGGAGATTCTGTAACTTTGAAAACTGATGTTACTGAAGTACAACAAGCTGACGACGTACTGTGGACATTTGGATCATACAATTCCTCTATAGCTAAAATTAAAAAACAACAGCAAATCTTCTCCACATCTGATGTTCCTGACGGGAGATTCAGAGACAGACTGAAGATGGACAGACAGACTGGATCTCTGACCATCACAAACATCACAACTCAACACGCTGGACGCTATATAGTAGAGATGAGTGGAGTTAAAAAGTCATCAAAAACATTCAATGTTTCTGTCTACGGTAAGCAGAGATCATTTGTGACCTGCAGTGCTACAAATTCTATCAATTGAGTTTAACTTGTAGCTTCTGGTTTTACTGGAACCGGAATATTATTAGAACTACTGAAGTGTTTCCTCATTTTATAGTTTGAAACGACAGAAACTTTCACAGACTGTGAGCACACTACACCAAAATTTTTTTTGGCTATTCTCTCATGTTTTCAGCTCGTCTTCCTGTTCCTGTCATCAGCAGTAACTCTTCACAATGTTCATCATCATCATCATCTTCATCACAGCAGAATTGTTCACTGTTGTGTTCAGTGGTGAATGTGGATCATGTGACTCTCTCCTGGTACAAAGGAAACAGTTTATTGTCCAGCATCAGTGTGTCTGATCTCAGCATCAGTCTCTCTCTACCTCTGGAGGTGGAATATCAGGAGAAAAACAGCTACAGCTGTGTGATCAACAATCCCATCACAAACCAGACCACACATCTGGACATCAGCAAACTCTGTCAACCATTCACTAATCAGACTCAACATCTGTACATCAGTAAGTTCTGTTACACATATTCAGGTATGGCAGCGCTGACATTAACGTTTTCTCTCAGTTATACAGTGCTGTTGTTTGATAGTGTTTGTTGTATCACACTAATGGCTCATTTTGTTCATTACAGATCAGGGCTTACCTTTACTGTACATCGTGCTGATTTCTGCTGCTGCTGGATCTCTGTTGATCGTAGCTGCAGTCTTGTGGTACTGCTTCTGCTGGAAACGTAGGAAAATTGATCAGAAAGGTAAGCTAGTAATACTTATGCTGAAATATTAACATCTTGATTGAAAGCTTGTTTTAACATGACTGTGATTACTGTTAATGCAGTCGCGATCAACGATATATACCAAACACTGCCTAAACCAGAACCTCAAAAAATGGTAAGATCATTCATGACTGTTGTAAGATGATGTTGCAGTTCGAAAACTTGATGATTGAAGTGTTGTGTGTAATATGACAGACAGTGACAGATGTGGATGGTCAGATTTTATCATATTACCTTCCCTAAGGACCAGTAAAAAAAAAAAAAAAAAGCATGCACAGTTTGCACGTAAATATTAAACATATTGTACATAGTAAATAATTAAACAATGTGCATAAACCTAAATTTATTATCACGCAGTAAAGTGTATTTTCCTCGGTAACAATAAAATACTATTTTATTAACAAATGATAATTTATCATCTTAATTTGCTCAAAGTAGCCTACTCACGGTACGTCAGCCTCATTCACTTTAACATGCATTGCATCTTCTCCCTCATTACTTTCACTTTTCCGCCACACTTGTTTGCGTGTTTCCCGGGAGAAAGTACGTTTAACACCAAAGACTGTATAAAAACAGGTTAAAACGGTATACTTCCGTGTTTACTGTGGTCGAGGAGACTAACTAACGAGAATTGTGCGCTCGTCCGCTTTTTATTCACCAAGTTGTCTTTAGTGTCTAAACGATGTTTAGATGTGAATGGTCATCCGTACACACTTCAGCTTAGTATTAGAAGAAAATAAGACTCCCGAAGATGCTCGTAAGTGGACGAGGCAACACTTCACACGCGCGCTTGACGGAGTATAAACAAAACGCAGTGGAACGGGGGGAAAATGGATAACGTTTCTGTACGTTCGCTTACAATATTCACATTTACAGTTGTACTCTGCAACTAAGACTAAGAATTTTTAACTTTTAGTTCCTTTTTTTGCAGTGGCGCTTTCTTAGCAGAGCTAAATGACCCATCTCTCTCTCTCTCTCTCTCTCTGTCTCTCTCTCTGGGTGTAATGGGCGGAGCTTAACCTAGTCCAGCTACAGCCATTGGCTCCAGGTTCTGCGGTCTTATTTTTTGTGGTGTTTATAGGCCTACAAATCTATTTATTTTTATGGTTACTCCTAGACAATATATGTTGTCCTATAGATAAAAATACTCACATCAAGTAAACGTCAGCGATCATTAATACTAAGGCTACAATCAATTAAAATGTTCAAATCCTAAAACCAGATCAGTCAAAGAAATTGTTTTGCAGAAACGTTAATAAGGACTTATAAAAGTTGGACTCAAGTTAATATTCATTCTGAAGGAATTTAAGGCAACATTATATTGTATTATATATATTATATATTAATTTTGATATATATATATATACAGTACATATATTTTTTTTTACTGTGCCATCAACAGGTTTGTAATTGAGTTTGTGTTTTCTTACAGAAATCAACGGAGCCTGTGTACTCAAATATCGGCAGAAATAATCAGCAATGAACAAATATATTTTAGAGCTGATACGGACCCTTGTCTCGTACATTTTAGTTCATATTTAATCTCTGCCTGGATATTTGTCATCTATCTCTGTTTTGGTATTGCTCTTGTGTCACATTAAAGATTTTAATGATTTTTTTTTTTTTTTTTGCACATACACTCTCTCGTCATGTCTGAAATGTTGTTGTTCTGTTTTAGTTTAATTGTGTGCTTATCATAGCATCAGAAAATCATGTAAATGTTTTATTTTTTTAGCTAATCACCCATGGAAATGTATAACTTTATTAAAATTGATCTCACCTTTAATGGTGTCCTGCCCCTGTCTACTCCTGATTAAATAAATATAACGGATATTGCATATTCAATATAGGCCTAACAATAATAAAAACTAACTCAATTAAACACAGAATACCTTTTTAAAGATTCTTTTAACACACAGTTTTGTCCTGCGGGTGCAGGTCAGTAGGACAATTTTGACCCATATTTACACCTTTCCACTGGCATTATTTTTATTTATTAGACTGAGTGGCATCATCTGGTGGGTTTCGTATAAAAAATAAAATAAATAAAAAACATCAAGTTGTGTGTAAGTGTGCATGATTACTTCCTGCAGCCAGAGATGTTCACGAGTCTTTAACCTGGGGCCCGAGTCGAGTCTCAGTCATTTAATGGCTCGCTAAAAAGATCCCATTCAGAATCCTCATGTATTGAAATCTTCCTACAAAGCTGATTTATAGGCTATAGACAAAATATATGAGGTTTTTTTTTTTTTTTTTTTAAACCAAAGTCACTGCAACTGTTTACCAAGATTTGTAAAGCACTTAATGCTTCCTTCTGCTGACCAGCTTTTTGTAGATGCTGATTTCATTTTCCCGCAGGATTTGGCACCTGCACACACTGCCAAAAGCACCAAAAGTTGGTTAAATGACCATGGTGTTGGTGTGCTTGACTGGCCAGCAAACTCATAGACCTGAACCCCAGAGAGAATCTATGGGTTATTGTCAAGAGGAAAATGAGAATCAAGAGACCAAAAAAATACAGATGAGCTGAAGACCACTGTAAAAGAAACCTGGGCTTCATACCACCTCAGCAGTGCCACAAACTGATCACCTCCATGCCACGATGGATTGAGGCAGTAATTAAAGCAAAAGGAGCCCCTACCAAGTATTGAATACATGTACAGTAAATGAACATACTTTCCAGTTGTCTTATTTTTGTTGAGATGGTGTTTTTTTGTTGCTGTCGTGGTTGTTAAATGTGAGCCACAATAATCACAATTGAAAGAACCAAAGACTTAAACTACTTCTGTCTGAGTGCATTGAATTTATTTAATACACAAATAATTAATAAACTTTCCCACAACATTTTATTGAGATGCACATTTGAAGTGACCTCTCATCAGAATTGTCCTAAAACCCAAACATTCTGCTTCTTGATTTAGGATAAATTTGATTAACCTTTTTTTATACTGACTACTATATACAGTATATATATATATATATATATATATATATATATATATATATATATATATATATATATATATATATATATATATATATATATATATATATACAGTACACACACATACACACACACAAACACATACAGTATATCCACTTCACATATCTACTCAGACCAGAACAAATCAGTTGTAAAAATTTAAAAAGCTTTTTGGTTTGTTAGGATCTTGCGATCTAAGGGCACACTTGGTCCGAGATATGAAAACATTCTCACCCCACCATTACTGAGACACACCCTTTATCAGCAGAACAGCATTCTTCTAAAGATTTCAATCCTTCTGTGAATATAAGTGACTGCTGTGAAACCATTTTACCAATCACATGGAGGCCGTTAGAACAATTTTAGACATGAAGGGGAAAAACAACAGGGTGACAAGATACAACATATGTGGTATAAAGATATTATTTGTGAACTGTCAGTGAAGCTTGCTGGGGGAACATCTGTATTGAACATCTGAACATCTGTACAGATCTTACTAGGATGTGGAGTAGCAATGTGAATGTCATTAAAATACCACATCATCACATTATTTGTTTGCTTGTTATTACATTTTGAAAATATTCTCCTTTAGTCAGTCATTTACTTCATCAGCAGGAACAGTGGTGTGCACAAGGGGGATCTGGGGGGGGGAGCCGAGCCCCTGCCCCTTTGAGGTCCGACGCTAAAGTGCCCTCGCGGTCCTGTCTGCCCCCAGTCTGTCTCTTCTGAATGTAGGATATGATGATTTTTTTATCTTGGATGATAAAAATGTCTCCACAATCTGCTTTTGAAGAAATATTGTATTGTGCTGGAGCACACATTCTATCAGCTGCAGTTCTGGAGCCACCGAGACAACATACTGCGACACAAGTTACAGCACATTAACATCAGTGTAAACTCAGCGAGTTTACTCTCACGCCACACACATTTACAAAACAACATTTTTTGGCATCTGCTTTAAAGCCTTGCTGGTTATTTTCTGACGTACGGTTTTCTACACATAGCATAGCACGAAAACCAAAAAGCCCATCAAACTGATCCTGATTACAGACTAAGTTTTTTTTTTTTTTTTTTTTTTTATGCCAATACTGTCAAAACACAAGGATTATGTATTAACTCAGTTGGATATGTCTAAAATGGAAGTACACAACTAAAAGAAACAGATGCATGTCTGTAGATGAGATGTGTGCAGGTCTTAAAGGGACAGTAGCCTACATGCTGCCCTGTGAATTAAAGAGATAGTTCACTCTTATATTTTATTTCTGTCATTATTTACTAACTCACATGCTGTCCCAAACCTGCATTAACTTCTTTCTTGTGCTGAACACAAAAGAAGATATTTTGAAGAAACTGTGTAACCAAACAGTTGCTGGTCCACATTGACTTTGATAGTAAAAAAAAAAAAAAAAAAAAAAAACCCTCTTGAAGTCACTGTGAATAGAGTTTATGTTTAGCAGAAGAAAAAACTCATTCAGGTGTAAAACAACTTTTGAGTGAGTACACGAGGTATAAAAAACAAAACACTATTTGAATTTTTGGGTGAATTATCAGAATCAGAATGATTCCTTTAACATTAATAATAATAATAACAATAATAATAACAATGTTTAATGTAAAACTCCAAACACACAAGAGAAAAAACACTCAATACTCTTGACTGCAAAACTTCAATACAGTTGCTTTAACAATAAATGTATGTATATATATATCAATGTATATACTGTTTTATTCTTATATTTGTTAATTATTTTTTTTAATGCTCCTGCTAAATACGCCTATTGTACCTGAAAATAAAACACTTTATTATATGTGTAGAATATTTGCGTTTGTAATGTGTATCTTTGTTCTCATTTTTTAATAACAAAGAAAACATTTATACAAAGATTTATATATGTACTGATGTGGACTAAATATCCGCCATACCTTTTCATATTTTGTTACCTTAAAAGGCTATATAATAGGGAAATTAGTTTTGGCTGGGATGCACAAAAAGCTTGCAAAATAGAAAAACCAACATGACAAAGAATTGTGATAAAATCATGATATATATATATATATATATAAAAATGATTTGTTATATTTGTATCATATTGCCCACCACTATAGCCGAGGGGGAGCAAACCTATATAGACTCCAAACCCCTGTCACCGGTCCGTGATTGTGCTCTCGTAATGCCATTTTGCCCCTGCACCTCGGGATGTCTGTGAACGCCACTGAGCAGGGCCACCTGAAACACAAACCAACAGCTGCTGGGGAACTTTCAGTTAAAAACTACAAGACTTTACTACTGTACATCAACAAACATCTAGGACTCATGACACAATTACTCTGATTTCAGTGTAAAATTCTCTTTATGGTCCCTTTAAATGAAAGTATCAAAATTATAAATGATGTTACATCATTTTTTTAGGCAGCTTCAGCCTCAGACTGATTTAAGGATGTCCTGTGTCCCTCAAAACAATGTCTTTATTATCTATCTATTTTTTAATTAATGGTACAAGTAACTGATGTTTCAGTCACACACACACAGACACACACACACAAATATTTAAAAGCGTGTCTAAAACTGCGTCAAGCTGTCATCTTTTGTGATTTACAGCAATACACATTTGAAAAACTGAAGTATTTTTGCACCACATCTAAAATGCTTGAATTGTTGTATTGCCATTTTTTATTTCTATTTACTTTATTTGGGAGTTGTGACCGTGGCAGTACATCATTGGTGAATATTTGCTTCTGTGGCAATAAAAATAAAGAACAATAAAGTTTTCATAGTGTACATTTATGTTACACCCTACAATAAGAACATAATTAAAAGAACCATTATCTTCCCACATCATCAGCTGTATGAAATACTTACATGCTGTGGTGCTCTTCTAGATCTCATTGGGCGACAGTAAATCAAACCAGCAATCAGAGCTGCGACTGCAAGCAGAACAACAACTATTCCTGCTACAGCAGCTGAAGATAACCCTGAGTCTGAAACCGATAAAGACAGAGAGTTGGCTACGTTCACATGCAACCAAATAATCCATTTGTTATCGGATTGATGGCTCAGTGTGACTGAAAAGCCTTTGTGTAAACCCCTTTATCGATCAGAATGAAATTTAGATCAGATTGAAGGGGGTGGTTATTCCCTTCCAATACGATTGAGAGTGCATGTAAACACTCAATCAGTTTGAACCAGGAAACTGAAAGAACTGCGCATGTGCAATGACAAAGAAATAAAGTAAAGATGCATGATGCATGGAAGGAGTGGCTCTTCCTTTTTTAATAAAGTGTTGCATAAATGCGTGCCCTCTCATTATTAAACTCTCCTTTCACTGTGGAGCAGGACACTCATCCACAAGCGATCCATTTATTTTATTTTTTTCCTCAAAGAAACAGCATTGAATGACTGAATTATACACTCATCAATGACATTAACACTGATTCTCTTCTCTCTGGTGATACTTAAACTGCTGCTGCTACTGATCTTCAGTTTATATTCTCCAGAGTCTGTGTTTGTGATGTTCATGATGGTCAGAGATCCAGTCTGATGATCCAGTTTCAGTCTGTCTCTGAATCTCTCTTCATCATCATTACACTGAACATCTGTACAGGTTTTATTGGGATCACCAGTAATTCGAGCGATGAGAGTGTCATTAAAAAACCATGTCAACACATCATTTGGTTTTCTTCTTTCACCAGAATCTAAAGTGACAGATTCTCCCTCGTTTGTCTTCACTTCATCTCGTTCAGCAGCAGGAACACCTGAAACACGAACCAACAGCTGCTGGAATTAATAAAAAACTCCACATGAACGAACTGTGAAGATGAAATAAGCAACAAGCCCTTTCCTGACTTGATATACATACACATATATTAAATATATTAATAACTCACTTTTGACATTAACATTGAAGGCTTTTTCACTGCTGCTGGTGATACTGATGATCTTCAGTTTATAATCTCCAGAATCTGTGGTTCTGGTGTTCATGATGGTCAGAGATCCAGTCTGATTGTCTAGTTTCAGTCTGTCTCTGAATCTCTCAGTCCCTTCATTACACTGAACAGCTGTACAGATAGAACGGAGATCTCCGCTGATCTGAGCGATGCGAGTGTCACTGAAATACCATTTAATATCTTCTTGTTGGTTTGTGTCAACACCAGTGTGTAGAGTGACTGAATCTCCCTCCATCACTGACACCGACAGTTTATCTGATCCAACACCAGATGCAACTGAAGAATATATAAACAATACAACACTGCTACAATATTCTATATTGTCTATATCTATATCATGAAGATTTTGAGTGGAGAAACATTACTAGATTCATAAAAATGTTTTCTATATTTATGTGCCATGTATATATATGTATATATACACATACTAGTCCTATAGCCTATTTTTTCCCATGTAGCCTAAATAATATATTTAGGCTTTACTCCGTTTATGTAAAGTCTATCAACATTTACTGACGGTATGATGCCATGTTATGTTTTTATATTACAATTCCGTTGAAACTGATTTAAACTGCATTTCAGCTGTTAGGTTCCTTTTTTATCATTAACTCATTACACAATTCATGTTTCTCTGGCAGGCGCTGTTGTTGCCTTAACCTCAATCTGACGCTGGGTCATTCCTGGTATGCATTAGCATTTGGCTTCACAAGTGTTGAAATAAAAAGGTACATGATTTTTTTTTTTTTTTTTGGGTTTTTTTGTTGTCGCATTCTACCAAAATAGTGACATGTTTTGGTCAAGCTCGGGCACTCACAAAGTTATAATTATTTAATGTCATTAAAATACCACATCATCACATTATTTGTTTGCTTGTTTTTACATTTTGAAAATATTCTCCTTTAGTCAGTCATTTACTTCATCAGCAGGAACAGTGGTGTGCACAAGGGGGAGCTGGGGGGGGGGCCGAGCCCCTGCCCCTTTGAGGTCCGACGCTAAAGTGCCCTCGCGGTCCTGTCTGCCCCCAGTCTGCCCTTTTTACTGAGTGTAGGATATGATGATTTTTTATCTTGGATGATAAAAATGTCTCCACAATCTGCTTTTGAAGAAATATTATATTGTGCTGCAGCACACATTCTATCAGCTGCAGTTCTGGAGCCACCGAGACAACATACTGCGACACAAGTTACAGCACATTAACATCAGTGTAAACTCAGCGAGTTTACTCTCACGCCACACACATTTACAAAACAACATTTTTTGGCATCTGCTTTAAAGCCTTGCTGGTTATTTAAATGTTTAATTTGTGTGCTTTTCTGACGTACGGTTTTCCACACATAGCATAGCACGAAAACCAAAAAGCCCATCAAACTGATCCTGATTACAGAACTAAGTAATTTCTTTTATGCCAATACTGTCAAAACACACAAGGATTATATATTAACTCAGTTGGATATGTCTAAAATGGAAGTACACAACTAAAAGAAACAGATGCATGTCTGTAGATGAGATGTGTGCAGGTCTTAAAGGGACAGTAGCCTACATGCTGCCCTGTGAATTAAAGAGATAGTTCACTCTTATATTTTATTTCTGTCATTATTTACTAACTCACATGCTGTCCCAAACCTGCATTAACTTCTTTCTTGTGCTGAACACAAAAGAAGACATTTTGAAGAAACTGTGTAACCAAACAGTTGCTGGTCCACATTGACTTTGATAGTAAAAAAAAAAAAAAAAAAAAAAAAAACTCTTGAAGTCACTGTGAATAGAGTTTATGTTTAGCAGAAGAAAAAACTCATTCAGGTGTAAAACAACTTTTGAGTGAGTACACGAGGTATAAAAAACAAAACACTATTTGAATTTTTGGGTGAATTATCAGAATCAGAATGATTCCTTTAACATTAATAATAATAATAACAACAATAATAATAACAATGTTTAATGTAAAACTCCAAACACAGAGAGAAAAAACACTCAATACTCTTGACTGCAAAACTTCAATACAGTTGCTTTAACAATAAATGTATGTATATATATCAATGTACATACTGTTTTATTCTTATATTTGTTAATTATTTTTTTTTAATGCTCCTGCTAAATACGCCTATTGTACCTGAAAATAAAACACTTTATTATATGTGTAGAATATTTGCGTTTGCAATGTGTATCTTTGTTCTCCTTTTTTAATAACAAAGAAAACATTTATACAAAGATTTATATATTTACTGATGCACTTTGGACTAAATATCCGCCATACCTTTTCATATTTTGTTACCTTAAAAGGCTATATAATAGGGAAATCAGTTTTGGCTGGGATGCTCAAAAAGCTTGCAAAATAGAAAAACCAACATGACAAAGAATTGTGATAAAATCATGATACATATATATATATAAAATGATTTGTTATATTTGTATCATATTGCCCACCACTATAGCCGAGGGGGAGCAAACCTATACAGACTCCAAACCCCTGTCACCGGTCTGTGATTGTGCTCTCGTAATGCCATTTTGCCCCTGCACCTCGGGATGTCTGTGAACGCCACTGAGCAGGGCCACCTGAAACACAAACCAACAGCTGCTGGGGAACTTTCAGTTAAACACTAGAAGACTTTACTACTGTACATCAACAAACATCCAGGACTCATGACACAATTACTCTGATTTCAGTGTAAAATTCTCTTTACTGTCCCTTTAAATGAAAGTATCAAAATTATAAATGATGTTACATAGTTTTTTTAGGCAGCTTCAGCCTCAGACAGATTTAAGGATGTCCTGTGTCCCTCAAAACAATGTCTTTATTATCTAACGATATTCTCCTGATGATTTTTTTTTTAAATAAATGGTACAAGTAACTGATGTTTCAGTCACACACACACACACACACAAATATTTAAAACCGTGTCTACAAATGCGTCAAGCTGTCATCTTTTGTGATTTACAACAATACACATTTGAAAATCTGAAGTATTTTTGCACCACATCTGAGTTTTTAATGCTTGAATTGTTGTATTGCCATTTTTTATTTCTATTTACTTTATTTGGGAGTTGTGACCATGGCAGTACATCATTGGTGAATATTTGCTTATGTGGCAATAAAAATAAAGAACAATAAAGTTTTCATAGTGTACATTTATGTTACACCCTACAATAAGAACATAATTAAAAGAACCATTATCTTCCCACATCATCAGCTGTATGAAATACTTACATGCTGTGGTGCTCTTCTAGATCTCATTGGGCGACAGTAAATCAAACCAGCAATCAGAGCTGCGGCTGCAAGCAGAACAACAACTATTCCTGCTACAGCAGCTGAAGATAACCCTGAATCTGAAACCGATAAAGACAGAGAGTTGGCTACGTTCACATGCAACCAAATAATCCATTTGTTATCGGATTGATGGCTCAATCTGACTGAAAAGCCTTTGTGTAAACCCCTTTATCGATCAGAATGAAATTTAGATCAGATTGAAGGGGTTGGTTATTCCCTTCCAATACGATTGAGAGTGCATGTAAACACTCAATCAGTTTGAACCAGGAAACTGAAAGAACTGCGCATGTGCAATGACAAAGAAATAAAGTAAAGATGCATGATGCATGGAAGGAGTGGCTCTTCCTTTTTTAATAAAGTGTTGCATAAATGCGTGCCCTCTCATTATTAAACTCTCCTTTCACTGTGGAGCAGGACACTCATCCACAAGCGATCCATTTATTTATTTTTTTTCCTCAAAGAAACAGCATTGAATGACTGAATTATACACTCACCAATGACATTAACACTGATTCTCTTCTCTCTGGTGATACTTAAACTGCTGCTGCTACTGATCTTCAGTTTATATTCTCCAGAGTCTGTGTTTGTGATGTTCATGATGGTCAGAGATCCAGTCTGATGATCCAGTTTCAGTCTGTCTCTGAATCTCTCTTCATCATCTTTACACTGAACATCTGTACAGGTTTTATTGGGATCACCAGTAATTCGAGCGATGAGAGTGTCATTAAAAAACCATGTCAACACATCATTTGGTTTTCTTCTTTCACCAGAATCTAAAGTGACAGATTCTCCCTCGTTTGTCTTCACTTCATCTCGTTCAGCAGCAGGAACACCTGAAACACAAACCAACAGCTGCTGGAATTAATAAAAAACTCCACATGAATGAACTGTGAAGATGAATAAGCAACAAGCCCTTTCCTGACTTGATATACATACACATATATTAAATATATTAATAACTCACTTTTGACATTAACATTGAAGGCTTTTTCAATGCTGCTGGTGATACCGATGATCTTCAGTTTATATTCTCCAGAGTCAGTGTTTGTGATGTTCATGATGGTCAGAGATCCAGTCTGATGATCCAGCTTCAGTCTGTCTCTGAATCTCTCAGTCCCTTCATTACACTGAACATCTGTACAGATAAAACTGAGATCTCCACTGATCTGAGCGATGCGAGTGTCACTGAAATACCATTTAATATCTTCTTGTTGGTTTGTGTCAACACCAGTGTGAAAAATGACTGAATCTCCCTCCATCACTGACACCGACAGTTTATCTGATCCAACACCAGATGCAACTGAAGAAAAAAGAATATATAAACAATACAACACTGCTACAATATTCTATATTGTCTATATCTATATCATGAAGATTTTGAGTGGAGAAACATTACTAGATTCATAAAAATGTTTTCTATATTTATGTGCCATGTATATATCCATCCATCCATCCATCCATCATCTTCCGCTTATCCGGGGCCGGGTCGCGGGGGCAACAGCCTAAGCAGAGACGCCCAGACTTCCCTCTCCCTAGCCACTTCCTCCAGCTCTTCCGGGGGGACCCCGAGGCGTTCCCAGGCCAGCCGGGAGACATAGTCCCTCCAGCGTGTCCTAGGTCTTCCCCGGGGCCTCCTCCCGGTGAGACGTGCCTGGAACACCTCCCTGGGAAGGCGTCCAGGAGGCATCCGAAATAGATGCCCGAGCCACCTCAGCTGGCTCCTCTCGATGTGGAGGAGCAACGGCTCTACTCTGAGCTCCTCCCGAGTGACCGAGCTTCTCACCCTATCTCTAAGGGAGCGCCCAGCCACCCGACGGAGAAAGCTCATTTCGGCCGCCTGTATCCGGGATCTTGTCCTTTCGGTCATGACCCACAGCTCATGACCATAGGTGAGAGTAGGAACGTAGATTGACCGGTAAATCGAGAGCTTTGCCTTACAGCTCAGCTCCTTCTTCACCACGACAGACCGGTACAGCGACCGCATTACTACAGAAGCTGCACCGATCCGTCTGTCAATCTCACGTTCCATCCTTCCCTCACTCGTGAACATGACTCCAAGATACCTGAACTCCTCCACTTGAGGCAGGAACTCTCCACCAACCTGAAGTGGGCAATCCACCCTTTTCCGACTGAGAACCATGGCCTCGGACTTGGAGGTGCTGATTCTCATCCCAGCCGATTCACACTCGGCTGGAAACCGTCCCAATGCACACTGAAGGTCCTGGTCTGAGGATGCCAACACGACAACATCATCCGCAAAAAGCAGCGACGAAATCGTATGGTCCCCAAACCGGACACTAGAAATTCTGTCCATAAAAATTATGAACAGAACCGGTGACAAAGGGGAGCCCTGCCGGAGTCCAACATGCACCGGGAACAGGTCTGACTTACTGCCGGCAATGCGAACCAAGCTCTTGCTCCGGTCGTACAGGGACCGAACATCCCTAAGTAGGGAGCCGCCGACCCCATACTCCCGGAGCACCCTCCACAGGATGTCGCGAGGAACACGGTCGAATGCCTTCTCCAAGTCCACAAAACACATGTGGACTGGTTGGGGAAACTCCCATGAACCCTCCAGCACCCTGGAAAGGGTATAGAGCTGGTCCAGTGTTCCACGACCGGGACGAAAACCACACTGTTCCTCCTGGATCCGAGGTTCCACTATCGGCCGAATTCTCCTCTCCAGAACCCTGGCATAGACTTTTCCAGGGAGGCTGAGAAGTGTGATCCCCCTATAGTTGGAACACACTCTCCGGTCCCCCTTCTTGAAAAGAGGGACCACCACCCCGGTCTGCCAGTCCAGAGGTACTGTCCCCAACCGCCATGCGATGTTGCAGAGGCGTGCCAGCCAAGACAGCCCCACAACATCCAGAGACTTTAGGTACTCGGGGCGGATCTCGTCCACCCCCGGTGCCTTGCCACCGAGGAGCTTTTTAACTACCTCGATGACTTCAGCCCGGGTGATGGACGAGTGCCCCCCCGAGTCCCCAGCCACTGCTTCCTCAACGGAACACAAGTCGGTGGGATTGAGAAGATCCTCGAAGTATTCCTTCCACCGCCCGACGATATCCCCAGTTGAGGTCAACAGGTGCCCATCTCTACTGTAAACAGTGTTGGTAGGGCACTGCTTCCCCCTCCTGAGGCGTCGAACAGTTTGCCAGAATCTCTTCGAGGCCAACCGATAGTCCTTCTCCATGGCCTCACCGAACTCCTCCCAGGCCCGAGTTTTTGCCTCCACGACTACCCGGGCTGCAGTCCGCTTGGCCTGCCGGTACCTGTCAGCTGCCTCCGGAGTCCCACAAGCCATCCAGGCCCGATAGGACTCCTTCTTCAGCTTGACAGCATCCCTTACTTCCGGTGTCCACCACCGGGTTCGGGGATTGCCGCCTCGACAGGCACCGGAGACCTTACGGCCACAGCTCCGAGCAGCCGCAGCGACAATGGAGGTGGAGAACATGGTCCACTCGGACTCAATTTCTCCAGACTCCCTCGGGATCCGGTCGAAGCTCTGCCGGAGGTGGGAGTTGAAGATCTCTCTGACAGGGGGCTCGGCCAAACGTTCCCAACAGACCCTCACAGTACGTTTGGGTCTGCCGAGTCTGTCCAGCTTCCTCCCCCGCCATCGGATCCAACTCACCACCAGGTGGTGATCAGTTGACAGCTCCGCCCCTCTCTTCACCCGAGTGTCCAAGACATATGGCCGAAGGTCTGATGACACGACCACAAAGTCGATCATCGACCTCCGGCCAAGGGTGTCCTGGTGCCACGTGCACTGGTGGACACCCTTATGCTTGAACATGGTGTTCGTTATGGACAAACCGTGGTTAGCACAGAAATCCAATAACAGAACACCGCTCGGATTCAGGTCAGGGGGGCCGTTCCTCCCAATCACGCCCCTCCAGGTGTCACTGTCACTGCCCACGTGAGCGTTGAAGTCCCCCAGTAGAACGACGGAGTCTCCAGTCGGAGCACTTTCCAGCACCCCTCCCAGAGACTCCAAGAAGGCCGGGTAGTCCGCACTGCCGTTCGGCCCGTAGGCACAAACGACAGTGAGAGACCTATCCCCGACTCGAAGGCGCAGGGAAGCGACCCTCTCGTTCACCGGGGTAAACTCCAACACATGGCGGCTGAGCTGGGGGGCTATTAGCAAACCCACTCCAGCCCTCCGCCTCTCACCATGGGCAACTCCAGAGTGGTAGAGAGTCCAGCCTCTCTCAAGAAGTGTGGTTCCAGAGCCCAAGCTGTTCGTTGAAGTGAGCCCGACTATCTCTAGTCGGTACCTCTCGACCTCCCGCACAAGCTCAGGCTCCTTCCCCGCCAACGAGGTGACATTCCACGTCCCTAAAGCCAGATTCCGTGTCCAGAGATCGGGTCGTCGGGGGTCTCGCCTTCGACTGTCGCCCGATCCTCTATGCACCGGCCCCTTACGCTCCCTCCTGCAGGTGGTGAGCCCACAGGAGGGCGGCCCCACGTCACTCCTTCGGGCTAAGCCCGGCCGGACCTCATGGGGGAAGGCCCGGCCACCAGGCGCTCGCATACGAGCCCCAACCCCGGGCCTGGCTCCAGGGTGGGGCCCCGGCTGCGCCATGCCGGGCGACGTCACAGTCCTTGATTTTAATTTTGCCATAAGGGGTTTTATGAACTGTTCTTAGTCTGGCCCGTCACCAAGGACCTGTTTGCCTTGGGAGACCCTACCAGGAGCATATAGCCCCAGACAACATAGCTCCCAGGATCATTCGGGTACTCAAACCTCTCCACCACGATAAGGTGACAGTTCAAGGAGAGGTATATATTTTTAGCCCTTTATGTGCCATGTATATATATATATATATATATATATATATATATATATATATATATAAAGCCTATTTTTTCCCATGTAGCCTAAATAATATATTTAGGCTTTGCTCCGTTTATGTAAAGTCTATCAACATTTACTGACGGTATGATGCCATGTTATGTTTTTATATTACAATTCCGTTGAAACTGATCTAAACTGCATTTCAGCTGTTAGGTTCCTTTTTTATCATTAACACATTACACAATTTATGTTTCTCTGGCAGGCGCTGTTGTCGCCTCAACCTCAATCTGACGCTGGGTCATTCCTGGTATGCATTAACATTTGGCATTTTGACATGATTTTTATGTTGTTTTTTGTTGTTTTTTTTGTTTGTTTTTGCATTCTACCAAAATAGTGACATGTTTTGGTCAAGCTCGGGCACTCACAAAGCTATAATTATGGGTAGATTGTTCAGACACTAGAAATTTTAATATTCCACCCTGTAAGGGACATACAGATAGTTTTCACAACATGTAAATAATGCACATTTTAAACAATAAAATTGTTTGGAGTTCAAGGTCTTTATAAGGGATCTGTATCTGAGTCTACAGTTGTCCTGGTCTCCGCTGTCTTTCAGGGATGTAGAGGTCCTTTCTAGGTGCTGATCCACCATCTGGTCTGGATACGTACTGGATCCGGGTGACTGCAGTGACCCTCTGATCTGGATGCAGACTGGATCTGGTGGCTACGGTGACCTCGGAATAAGAAAGAAACAGATTAACATTAGCGTAGATGCCATTCTTCTAATGATGTAGCAACTCCATCGGGTGTTATGGGAAATGTTCCCGTTTCCGGTTTACCTAATTAATGCAGCCTAAAAATACTTTTGAAATGTATTAGTGTGCTATGTGTGAGACAGGTTAAAGAGATGGGTATTTAGTCTAGGTTTAAACTGCAAGAGTGTTTTAAATATTTTAAAATCTATACAGTGTTTAATAGGGAGCCAGTGCAGTGTTGACAGAACCGGGCTAATATCGTCATACTTCCTGGTTCTAGTAAGAACTCTTGCTGCTGCATTTTGGGGTAACTGGAGTGGCAGAAAAACCACCCAATAAAGCATTACAATAATCTAACCTTTTGGTCATAAACGCATGGATTAACATTTCTGCATTTGACATTGAGATCATAGGTCATAATTTAGATAATTTAGAAAAAAAAACAAATGCTAAAAACATGGCTTCCTAAGGAGAGATTGCACACGTAGGTTCCTAACTGATGACGAAGAATTGACAGAGCAGCCATCATGTCATATGCCGCTATTCCACCAAAAACACCTGGAACATTTGTACCAGGAACTTTTTCCCCCCAGGAACTTTTTTTACACCAGACCTGTTGCTTTCTGCGTTTCCACCGCTATCTGAAGTACCGGGAAGATAATGCAAATAGTCTGGTGAAGTAGGTCTGTGCACATTTCTCAATACAAATATGCTGATTTATGACTTGCATCCTCGGTAGTTCATACTTTGCGCATTCGTCTCAGGAGTGTGATGTCCGTGATGACACAAAACCGGTAATTCTGCAAACAGCAGCATATTTGATAACATCAGTCATCTCGTCTTGGCTACTGCAATTTTTTGTATATTTACAATAAAACAAATTTTGATGTCAAATGCCACTGCCTCGTTTTCATTTAAACATAATTATAGCTGCAGAAATGTACTTAGTTTAGGGAAATGTGCATATATACAGCCATTATAAAGAAAAAGAATATTATATCAATTTGTCTTTTTTTATTTTCATTTAAACATAAATTGAATACAGACCAAAGATTACTAGTTAGATTTACCCCGGACAAATTATATTTTATGTTTAACCACTAAAGAGACATCAGCACCAGCGGCAAATATCGGAAGGACTAGCCGAGGTGGGACTGCTCTCGGCGGATAAATGATCACCGAGCCCCCGATGTTCGCGTGGAGCTCAACGTCTCCAAAATCAGAGAGAAACATTTTTAAATAGGCACTGTCTTTATAAATAAACCACAGATTTGAGTTTTAAACAACTACACTCTCGACTGAAATACTTTACATTTCATGACACAATAAGAGTGATGATCCGAATGATCTGAATAAATGGTGGTTGAGATCACAATGCTGCATGAACTCAACCAATCAGCTTTTTTAGCGCCCAAGCCCTGCCCACGAAAGTTCCGGAACTTTGAAAATGTACTACCTCGCCAGCAGGGACTTTCTTTTACACAGAACTTTTAGTTCCTGGTTCCTGCGGTGGAAAAACACCTAGTACCAGGCCAAAGTCCCTAGTTCATGGGTAAAGTTCCTGCGGTGGAAACGCAGGTCCTATAATTGTAAAATTCCTATAATTTTAGGTTCTAAAATTAACACCTCTGTTTGTTTTGTTTTTAAGAATTTAGCAGCAAGAAATTACTCGTCATCCAGTTTTTTTTTATTGACTTTGCATTCTGTTAGTTTTTCCAATTAGTATGTTTCACTGGGCAGCAAAGAAATATAGCGCTGAGTATCATCAGCATAACAGTTAAAGCTATCACCATGTTTCCTGATGATATCTCCCAAGGGTAACATGTAAAGCGTGAAGAATAATGGCCCTAGTACTGAGCCTTGAGGTACTCCATACTGCACTTGTGACCGATATGATCCCTCTTCATTCACTGCTACAAATTGATGGCAGTGTCAATTATATATATATATGATGTTATAAATCACTTTTTTTTTTATTATGATGATAATTATGATGGAAAAAAATTGATGCTGTGTTAATTGTATTAAATAATTTTAATCATTTCATTTTTTTCATAATTTCAAATATCAGTCTTCAATGTTTTATTTTTAAAATATCAAAACATTTATAAATTTTTAACTGCAGGTTAAAGTATTCAATGTCCCAACGCATGCAAGTTTTTTACCTAAAACATGAAGCACAGTTTTAGAAAAAAAAAAAAAAAATGGCGTTAAGGTAAAAAAAATAAAAAAAAAATAAAAAGGAATAATAAAAAATAGAAATAAGATATCAGCACAATCACACACTCAATTCAAGTCAAGTCACCTTTATTTATATAGCGCTTTAAACAAAATACATTGCGTCAAAGCACTGAACAAAATTCATTAGGAAAACAGTCTGTCAATATTGCAAAATGATAGTTAAAGGCAGTTCATCATTCAGTGATGTCATCTCTGTTCAGGTTAAATAGTGTCTGTGCATTGATTTGCAATCAAGTCAACGGTATAGCTGTAGATGAAATGACCCCAACTAAGCAAGCCAGAGGTGACAGCGGCAAGGAACCGAAACTCCATCCGTGACAGAATGGAGAAAGAAACCTTATAACAAAATATTGTCTAATTATCGTTATCGCTAAAATCACAGAGATATAATCCTGTGTCATTATTGCAAAACCTTATTTTTTTTTTCTCTTTATTTTGATGGGCCAAAACCCAAGATTTACAGTGGCCTCATCTGGCCACCCCTATTAACATTTTATGGGGGCGTCACTGCTTGGTGGAAATTAATTTGCACTGAGGATAGAATAAAAATGCATGCATATCTCAATAAAAAAATAAAAAAAGTGTTTCAAATACAAAATAGTATTTATTATGTCTATTATCTCTGTTTAAGTGATAAAGAAGACCTAAATATACAATTTAAACCATATCTTATAAATATGTGACTCATTTTACAGGAATGAGTAAACAAATCATTGAGACATAAAGTCACTATAGTGTAACAGGAATGACCCCACAACAGATTAATACGGTCACAGAAGTCGGGAGAGGGAGAGAGTTATGTTACAATAAATGGCTTACCGTGGTCGAGTAAAAACAACATCCCTGCAAGCGAATTACAGAGAAGCCTCATTTTTTTAAAAAATTATCCGCGGAAAATGAATGCAGATTCTGAATTATAAACCGGTCGGTTCTTCAGATATAATAGCGACGCAATTTCACAGGTAGTTAAAAGGAAAAGCAACGGTCCAAGAACTGCCAAGAACGAGTGAATTTCAGTCCGTGCTAACTGCGCACTGCCATGACTCATCTGTTGTGAAGCAAAGCGGGGTCAAAAAAAAAAAAAAAAAAAAAACTATTCGCGGTCAGGCCAAGATTGAAATGTTCGTTTAGACGCCCAGGATTGAGACATAATAACAAGAGGACTTTTCTCGCTTTCATTTTTGCACTTCTACTATAATGTGCGTGTAGGGTGACCACCTGCTAATAAGCCCATGGGTATGTTTCTGAGGGACAATGTGGGACACTGCCTTGCGCGGCGGTGCCCCCACCCCATGGACAGACTCACTGATAGTGGTTTACCTATTTCTAGCACATACCACCTTACATGGTATATTAATAATGCTCTATTCCCCTAAACATGTGTAATTGCTGATGTATGCTCATGACAGAATTGACAGATGCACTTCCACGTATTACGATTTACTTTAGCTATTTTATTTATTTTGCATTACAATTTATTCACTTTAAATAAATTATAATATAAAATTATAGGATTAAAATGAATTGTAGCTGCTCAACACCACAGGAACAGTAAAAAAAAAAAAAAAAAAAAAAAAGATAAACTCACTACTCCAGAGGTTCACGGGACGAGAAGGGGGAGAAAGGATTGTGAACTTGCATGTTAGTAAAGGCAGGCGCATAATAAATAAATAAAAATAAAAAACAGTTTGCAACAGAACACACCTTCGCTTTTTTAATTGATGATGGCGGTGGCTCACTTTCTCCATTTTTCGAATTGGAAGACATGCATCTAAAAGTTCCTTCCCAGTGGGTCTGGTATGCACGTGCGTGCGCGGTCATGACAACAACGAAAAAGTTGATAACTAGTCAGCAGTTCAACTGGGGGGGTGGGTGTGGCAACAGCCCAGATAGCAATGAGTCGGCGGACCGCCGGCGGCGCTCCGGCGGCAGTAGAAGCGTCAGAATAGCGTAATCGCAAACACGTTTGACGGTGCACCGCCGGCGGCAGCCGCTTTTTAGAAGCGGCAGCCGCCTTCCTACCGCCTTCGTTCCGCGGCCGGCCCGCGGGCCAACCGCCGTCCCGCCGCCGTTATATCAAAGGCGACCCTTCCGCGGCCCGTCGGAGGCAAACGCTATTTTCGAGCGATCGGTCGCCGCTTGCTTATTTATTTATTTATATATATATTATATATATATATATTATGCAGTTTATCAAGAATAATGATTGATCAAACCAGACAAATTTCCATTTGACGTTTTAATTCCACATTTCAAAGTACAGTAACTGTCATTGAAACATGATGTCAGATCCCTGAAATATAAATAACAGAAAAAAAAAAAATAAATACACACACACACACACACACACATGCAGGTTTCCAATTAAATTGTTAAAAAAAAAAACAGCCTTAGCTTACAAGCAAATTATAACACTTACAATAATTGTTAATAATATAAAGAGGTCAGCTCTGGCATGAAAAGAATTACCAGTAAACATAAGTAATGAGTATATCTGGTACCAAAGAATGTGCAGGACACCAAAAAAAATTCAGGTATAACATCACATTTACAAGCCATTTCTAACAATAAGATAAGTGGTAATAATTTAGAATAAAGCTCTGGAGTAGAATAGACCATTATAATGGCATTGCTGACCTGGGGTACAAGATGTCTCTTGTATCTGTGATAAACATCTTCAAATATATATAAAAAATACTGAGGTAAAAAAAGTAGTAGAACAGATATAACTGCAATGCTGACCTGTGGCACAAGGATTTACAAGCTATATTTAACAATATAATAAGTTAAGCACTATGATAATATCCACAGTGAACAGTGTGGATTGGGGAGTGCAGTCTGACACTTCTGGCTTCTTTAGGGGTCTTGATGTTACTGACTGCAGGATAAAGAAAGGGTTCCAGTTGTCAGTGATGCTGGGATGTCAGTAGTCAGCCTAGGTTTAAGGGGTCGGCTGTGGGTCCCTCTCAGCTGTGCGGCGCCTTTTTCCGCCTTCACGGTCAGATGCTCCTTTCAGGTAACGCGTAACGTTAACCTGGATGGCTTCATCAGTGGCATCCTGTGTTGCCGGGTTCTTCCGGATGGCTCCTGTAGAAAATACAGATCTGTCATTACATTTGAATGGCATAATGCCATACACATCTACTAAACATATTTTTTTTTTACATCCAACTTACTTTGAACAATGGTCTTCAGGAACATGTCTCTAAAACATGCTTTATCCCCAACTCCAGTCCAGGTTGTATTGATGGAAAGGTGATTAGAGAAGATACTTTGAAGCATCCGCCAGACGGTTGTCTTTAGGTCCCTCCCACATTTGATTGCCAAAAACCGAAGCTGAAAATCCAAAAAAAGTGTTACAAATTACATTTCTCTGAAGCTTATCATACATAAATATAAAATGTGACAGGCTATGGATTCAGACTGTAGAATATGCAGTGTACAATCTTAATTCTACTTTTTACATTACCCTATGGAGTTATAAACTAAATCAGCACACTTACAAATCGTTCCTGGAGCTCTTTATCCTGCCTCAAACTGTTGTCAAGCAACGCCAAATCTTCCTGGGTGTCTAGGGGGAGTAACAGATCCCCTGGCAGGGATAACTCTCCAACAGACACATTGGCACTGAAATGTTGCAGCATAGTGTCCATTTTGTTGTCCATGCTACGCACAACATCGCCAAACTCTCCAAGACGTCGCAGCATTAAGGTCTGATCTGCACCTACAGGGGTTAAATAAAATAATAGTCAGTCCTGGTCCCTCAACTACTAAACTATGACATTTATATCTAGGTCTACTACATGTATAGGTGGCCCCAGTGGGAATTAAACCAACAACCACAGGTGTTGTTTGCAAGTTGTACCTGATTGCCCAGTGCGAGCAAACGTCTTCAACATTGTCCCAACTTGCTTCACCTGCTCTTGAAGTGAGCCGCTGTCATCCGAAGCTACAAAATGAAAGGCATATGGTAATTTTGTACATACATCACATACTCTTTCCTAAGTTTGACTTTTTTGTGCATGTTCTTACCTGCTTGTGCAGTGCTTTCCCTCAGAGCTTGGTTCTCCTCCCTCAGAGCTTGGTTCTCCTCCCTAAGGGCCTGGTTCTCCTCCCTAAGGGCTTGGTTCTCCTCCCTAAGGGCTTGGTTCTCCTCCATCACGGCTTGTTTTTCATTCTGGAGTCTCTGGAAATCTACATTAAAAAACAAAACAACAACAAAAAAAAAAAAACACCTAAAGGCACTATTTTCAATACTTTTAAAACACTGGACACTAAGACATAGGCCTAAAATATACCTTCATAGCTGAAAACTTAATGCTGTACACGAGATGCCAGGGGAGTCCAAGGGCCAATTACAGAGCGATGACTTTCTCCTATTGATAATCATTGACGTAAAAATATGTTTGAAGTTATTGCATAAGCAATAGTTTCCAAGACAAAAAAACGTCACAAATAACATCACTTACTTGTACTCAAACTCTTGGCTCTGTGAAGTGGAGTCTGAATTTCTGGGGAGAAACCTGGTTCTGAGAAAGAGGAAACAGAAATTTGAAAATCTAACAAAGGGTATAGTTTAGTGGCAGGATCACAAATCAAGCATCACAGCAATTTTACATACCACCTCTGAAGTCTACAGATGGCACAACATTTTCCTGGTTTTCTGGAATCGATGCAACTTCTGGAGCATCGGGCAGCACTGAAACCTTGTTACCAGGAACAATGTTTTCAAAGCTCAAAAGAGGTTGTCCAAACGACAGCACTGCTGGTGCATCTGGAAGACTAGACTCCTCTTCATCAGAAGAGGCCTGGGGTCTGTACTTGGAATTTGAGATTCTCTTTCTCTTTCTCTTCTTGTCATCGTCCGTCGTTTCAACGCTAGAACCTGTTTGGAAGCGCACCAAATATCTCATCGCCTCTTGCCAACATTCTAGAGCAGGGAATAATGAATGAAAGTCAGTTATCCACCATAAACAGACAAAGAAAATACACAGATGAAATGCAGGAAAATCAAATGCATAAGTCAGAACCATTTACCTGCTCCCTTCATAAACTTAAAATGATGTTTCTCCCAGGTGCTGTGTGGAGGCGTGCAGCGGATGGCTAAATTGTTGCCTTTGTCTTTTTTGCGGAGGTTAAATGGGGGCCAATAGCACATGCCCTCGCTGAGCCACACTTGCGGAACCACTGCAAATGGCTGATCCTCCTCATCAATAAACTGAACAATGGCAAACAGCATCTAAAATAGAAGAAAAACGTGCATAAAGTAAAAATTGATTAATTTCCAGGCAAAATAAATTAAATTCTCACCCCTTCAAAAAAAGCAGTCATTTTTACAAGTGGATCAACGGAAAACCTTTTGGCCCAGTAACTAGACATTGTAACTAACAATGCATTTACCTTTAAAGCCAAAACGATTGTCCAACAGTAGGTCTCTTGTGTGAAGTTAACCAGTTATGCTCCGGTCAAGGTATCTGCAAGAAAATGTGAACAAAACCACATTGTTAACGTTAGGAATATACAGTAGCTATGCTGTAGAAAAAAAAAAAAAGATCAGCCAAACGTGGAACAGTGAAATTGTTAAAAAATAAAATGTACTCATTCAGTGTAGTGATTCAAGTGAACAGCACTGTCCTCAAACTTAAAAAGTACAGCACTTCAGATAAATAACTCATCATAATCCCCTTAAATCCTAGAAGTACAGTAGCAACAGCACGTGCTAGCTACTTGCTAGTCACTGTAGCTACATTGTCAGATCAAAGTATGCTGCTAGTTCAGTTCACAAACAAAATAATTTAAACAACCATCATTCTGCTTTGTTAGAAAACACCAAATAATTTAAGTTATACTTAAGTCTTTCTAGATGTAAAGCTTTGGATACCTACTGTAGCTAGTTACATTTCTACATGTAATGTAACTAGCAACATTGCTTAACCTCAGTGTGTAAGTTACTGTAACAAAGGCACAACAGCATGTGTTAGCTAACGATTGCTAGCCACTCTAGCTACTGGACTAGCAGCTAGTTCAGACAAACAAAATCATTTAAACAACCTATATACAACGTTAGTTTTGTAAGAAAACACTAGATGTAAAGCTTTTGCTACGTACTGAAGCTAAACACATTTCAACATGCTTGAACAGTGTAAAAAAGGCGAAACAGCATGTGTTAGCTAACACTCTGAAATAGACTAGCAGCGTGCGTGTCGGAACAAACAAATGAAAACAACCTAACGTTACTGGTATCATCATTCGGTTTAGTTAGAAAACAACACAAGTTATACTGATCAGTCTTGTCGTAGATTTTGCTACCTACTGCTGGAACCACATTACCACATGGGCGGCGGCATAATTGTCCATACAAGTAACTGTAGTTAATTCGACTGACCAAAACTAACTTAAAACACATACGTACTCACACTCGTATAAACATACGTATCTTAGAAGAAAAGAAAAACTCAACGCCTGGAAGAAACAAAGTAGCTATTACAGAAAGTTAATTGTAACATGGCGGCAACTTTGTAAACAAGGCTAACTTACTTTAGCCTTACTTTAGCTTGACTAGTAAGGCATGAACAAAGATGACAACAGATTTTACAAAGATAAACTAAAAACAATGTAAACATAATATTGCGTTAAGGAAACATGTACTTACTTAAACGATGGTAGTCCACAGAAACTCGCGATTGAACGGCGAACTGACGCGAATTGTTTGGGGAGGGGCCAGGAGCTCAGTGGCTCCAGTGCATCATCGAGCCACCGTTTTAGCTCCGCCCAAAAAAAAATCCTGAACACAGCAATGGTGAAAACCTATACTTTCTAATATTTATAATGTGTTTACATTTTTTTTAAGTGTTTTACTGTCTTAAACATTTGTACAGGTCGCAATTGCAAATTAATCCCTTATACATGTAAAAAGTCAAAAAAAAAAAAAAAAAAAAATCGAGGTTGGAAAAAAATGAAAGACATAAAATGACATTTCCTGGAATGGCAGAAAGACGAAATATTTCTAAATATTTCATAAATCTGCCAGTGCAGCTGTGAAACCAGAGGAGCTTTTAGATTTTAGTTTATCCTTCTGATCAGGTCAAAACAGAGATTTTCCTGTTTATGATAGGCTATTACCATGGTTGCAAATTAATAAAAAATTATAAAGTATAGACCTACCCAAGATTTTGGCCATGTTGCAGATGTCTTTCACTGTTCACTGATGTAGCCAGGCATTAGTGAAAAGTCTAACTTCATCAATTTATTCAGCTAAATTGTTCATACCATGAATTAAATATCTATTTTAAAACCTAATCAGAATCAGAAAGATATTTATTGCCAAGTAAGTTTTACAAAAGGAATTATTTTTGGTTTATGCATGTCTCAATTGTGCATAAATCAAAGAAATGTAAACAATTTTCACCTAAGTGCATAAAATAATTTTACATAACCTCCTGAGAACCAAGGAAAATATTTTTTTTCCTAATAATATTTTTTTGTGATTCCATACCTGTTTAGGGTTAAAAAAACATCCTACAATTTAGACATTTTTATTTTTATTTTTTATTTTTGTTTTACAGCATGTCCACTGTAGTGGACAACAGGATCATTTGAGTATGAAAACAAACACATTTGGTAGATACAAACTTTAGCAGATTATAAAGTTTTTTAACTAAGAATTCATACATTTTGGGCTGTAAATTGACTATTATCCAAGAATACAGACATTTTGATTATACAATAGACACATTTATCATTCTTGAATCCTTTTCCTTACATTTTGCAAGTATATCTTTACTATTAAAGCTTAACACTTTCTTATGTCCGTATCCTTTTATTATAGGGTAAAATCTTTGTTTCCTCTGTTATAGCCAGGTCAATGACAATCTTGAGGGAGTTTCTTATCCTGAAGAATCTATCCCTAGACATTTTGCTACTTATGACTGGCACTTTAGTTCTTTTGGGCCAAAACATTTTAATTCTGGGATAGCCAAGGCTGGCCTTGTGAACTGAAATGCCAAAGACTTACATTTTTTGAGGCGAAGTGTTCATACACACTCCTTTGCTTTGCAGCTATCTTTGATTTGTGTATGTTGCCAAATCTTCAAAGACCTTGTTGTCAATGTACTGTGAAAAATATTCAACTGGACTCCAGTCTGCACGTGTTGTAGGGTCATCTTGACACACAGGAAGCCCAGGAAACACAGGTGCAAATCTGATATGAAGGAAAAAAAGAATAATAAATTATAAATAATAAATAATAACAGATATTAAATACTATAAGCACGATATACAGATAGGTGTACTATGAACATACTATACAGATGGGCTATGTAAAAGTGTTTGTACACTATAGGCAGAACTATGAACATAATTTACAGTATGCACTTTATTGACAGTATTCTTCATCACTGTCTTCTCTCACTGGTTGAAACTCATCCTCATCTCTCTCGTCATCTGACAACTCTAAATCTGAATCTCCCTCGACTATTTTGTAAAGAATTCTTTCTGCTTCAGTTCTGTTTCCTATAACAATGTGGAGTCATTATTTACATGAAGATAGTCCTGATGTCCACTATAATTGACATAAATAAAATGGCAAATTTTTGAAAAGATAAATAATGTATTTGCTATCAGAACTAAATATATGATTCCTAACACCTTAATGAACAAGAAAATATATGATTATCATAGTAACAAAACCATAGACAAACAATATTTTACTCACCTTTTATCTTTCCATAAAATGTGCTTGTTCCTATGCCGTCCATTTTGGATTGAAAGATTGAGGGGGTTCCCGGCCTCCCAGCCAATCAAATAACATATCACTGAAAAGCCCAGGATGTCCTCTGTACAGTACAGCAGGAATTAAGAGACTTGCACAAAAGATTCCAAGGAGAGGGATGAAACTCAAATGTCCACTACAGTGGACATAAGTCAATGGGCTAGGTCTCAGGAGGATATAGCATATTAGGCTACTCTATCGCTTCAGAGTTTCAAAGTAATTTAAATGTAATTTCCTAAACCGTACCTTATTATGGAATCAAGAGTCAAGAATAAACCCTAATGGCTTAAAAAAAATAAAATAATAATAATAATAATAATAATAATATGGGATTTAATTCACATATAGGCTATTATGATTTTATAATCGCTTCAGATGTGAAAAGTAGTTAAAATGCTGTCAGTTCCACTTCCATTCTAACTCCCAACATGCTAAACATAGCCTTGGCTGCTGGTCGATTTTAGTAGAAATCCTTGTATTTCAAAGCGGCTTGCCGCCAGCCGGCCGCGGTCCATTAGACGGAGGCAACCGCCAAAGAAAATGAAGCAGTCGGCCCGCCGGCTTTTCGCCGGCGGCATCTCGCAAGAAATTGGAGTGACGTATTCGGCGGCAAACGTTTCATCCCCGCCAGCGGGACGCACCTATAGCCGACAGCTTAGGGCCGGTGTCCTGACATTTTATCCTACCCTGTCAGATTTTCCTACGCGGGTTTACTGCGCACGCGCACATCAATATCGCGTCCTTTGTCTCGTGCTAAACAACGATATTTAATGTATCTGCATTACTGTAAGGGTAGTTTTAGGGCTGGGGTAGTTGTAGACGTTAATAAAAACGCAATCTAATTGGTAGAAAATAATATTTATTGTTGGTTTCCTGTAACTGTATCCCTTTTAGCTATAACCGCGAATATAACACATAATTACTGTATTTGCAGTACTGTAAGGGTATGATTAGGGTTGTGGTAGGTGTAGACGTTAATAAACCATAACTTTACAGTAGAATTTTCGTTGTGGAATTGTACTACCCACTGTTTTGGTGGGAGGTAGGAAAATCTGACAGCGTAGGACAAATCGACAGAACACCGGCGGCAAAAAGAAGCCGTGCGGATATTTTTTGCTAGCTGGGAGTAGCGTGCTGAACTGTCAAGTAATTTTCGTTTGGCTGCCTGGGGCTCGATGATATAGAGCGACCAACTTTTTTTTGAGCAAGCATTGATTATGCGTGACACAGTCAATTTGTGGGACGCATGAATTGGGCTTCAAACGCTGTGCGCGCACGCGCTACGCGGGACGGGTGGTCACCCTAATAATAATTCTTTACATTTATATAGCGCTCTTCTAGACACTCAAAGCGCTTACATACTCAAGGGGTATCTCCTCATCCTTATATGCGTGGTATTCATTTTTCTACCTTTTCTACCCAGGATTCGAAGAAAGAGAAATAGGAAATTATTCGATTTAGAGGGCTACAAAGACCCCATGTTAAATAAAAAGAAAATATTAAAAAAAAACTATTATGGTCAGTTTTTTATATGGGACGTCCCTACCTCATATGAAACCCCTTTACGAAACCCCTTTACATCAGCGTTTTCTAGATATGCCACAATAAAGACCCCATGTTAAATAATAAAAAAAAAAATCTCAATATTAATGATAATGGTCAGTTTTTAAATGGTATGTCCCATACCTCAACCCCTTTACATCAGCGTTTTCTAGATATGCCACATTATAACAATTTACAGAGCTATGAAGACCCCATTTCTAATTAGTAGAAAAAACTAATGGTTAGTTCTTATAAGTGTGGCAAGAAGTGGTCAGGTAGGGGAGCGGACCCACCAAAAGTGGATATAGATTGACTACACCACCCGGAATATACTGGGACATAACAGCCCTACGAAAGGGCACACAGGTTCGTGGCCAACAGCCAGGGTGAGCATAGAGACACATAGTATAATATATTTGCAATTTATTTATATACACACACACACACACACACACACACACACACACACACACACACACACACGTAATGGTTTAAACATTGTTTTTGGATACAATATAAACTCTGCCTAATACACAAGTCTACCAGTTACAAAAAAATGACCAGGAGGAGAAAAAAAATGACCAGCAGGGGCCTTTTGGATCATCACCTCACATCATACCACAAACCACTCAATTGTGAGAGGAATACAATTGGCCAAACACCACACTAACCCAAGTGGACACACTGAAAGTATAAAACCCCCACTTTAAAAGTTCCTCCTCTCATAAATCACATAATTAACTGGTATAAACTAAGACATTTATATCACAACCGGTAAATGGTTACACAAACACTAAAACCAAAGCAGCAGTGCACTCATACTGATGCACATTTGTCTTGAACCAAGGTACTGGAAACCCCGAGAGAGAATTCCAATGTAGCAAACCATTCCCTTTTTAATAGGATCAATCCCAACACTGATAGGTTCATTGGATTTAAACCATTTTAACCAATGATGAAGGAGTAGGAACACTGATAGGTTCCCAGGCTGGAATGACGTCAACCAATCATATCTGGGCTAATACCTTACCCTGCTACATAAGGGACGTCCCATATGCACACCTCATATCAAACCATTTTACTGCAGTGTTTTTGAGTCATATGTGTCATATCTAAAAAATGCAAAGGTAAATAAGGTGTGCATAAACAATGGGACATCCTGTATGAGAACTGACCTTTGTTTTTTGTTTTCCTACTTATTAGAAATGGGGTCTTTAAAGCCCTCTAAAGCACCTAATGGTCAGTTCTGATATGGGACGTCCCATAGTATATTCACACCTCATATGAAATCATTTTACTGAAGAATTTTTGAGATATAGGACTACATGGCACTTACTAATAAGTAGATCAAAACAAAGCTCAGTTTCTCTACTGGACATCCCATACTATTTGCACAACATTTTATTTGCAGCAAATTTGAGATATGGGACTATATGGTGCTTTGGAGAGCTGTAACTACCCCATTTCTAATAAATAGAATCAATAAATGGTCAGTTAATATACAAGACAATCCATACTATCTGCATACCTCATATGAAAAAAATTTACAGCACAATTTTTGCCATATGGGACTATATGGCACTTTAGAGAGCTATAAACACCCCATTACTAAAAAGTAAAAAAAAAAAAAAAAAGAAACTGGACGTCCCATACTATATGCACCTCACTTAAACCTTTTTACTTCAGACCATGCTGATAAAAAGTTATGGATTTTGTGTTTTTATTTTATTATTATTATTTTGTTGTTGCATATCATAGCAATGAATTCGAGGAATGATGGCAAAATGACACTTGAGGCTGTCTCTATGGATTGCTTTGGCATACTGACACCAAACGTTGGGTGAGACGTTGTAAACACACAGAACACACCACATTGATTTGACAACAGCGCCACCTATTGGTCAAACGTGATAAGCAAATAAATCACGTTAGGTGTGTTAGGTTTTTCACTTACTGTAATCATACATGGCTTCAATTACTCATTTCTGCAGTTGGTCTGATGCTTGCTTCTGTAGTGCTTGTCCCTGTAATTGCTGCTTGCAGCTATATTTATTTGAGTTATTTAAAAAAAATAAAACAAGGTAAATGGGGAAATGAGTAATATGAGAGTCTTGTAGAATAACAATATATCCACTTTACAGTTCCACTTTTAAACCGCACAATAACATTATCATGTAGCCTAAACATTAGTTATATTTCACTGACACACACAGTAGAGAAAGACCTTGAGTCTGGGCTAACAATCTAGAAAAGGAAAAACCTTGAGCAGAGTGGGGAAAACATAATATCAGTTACAGGGAGTAACCTCAGACGACGATGCGACAGGGTGACACTGCAGGGCGTAGGGACATGTTTTTATTACTTGTTACAGCTACTGTACATAGCTGTTCAGATATGCAATTGAAGGTATTGTGTACAAGTACTGTATTGGTTAGCACTGGATCATTTCATATAACTATCAGTTAACATCAAGCTCAAAGACATTTAAAAACATTTCAGCTTAACTCACTTTCAGACAGCAGAGAGTGTTTGAAATAACTTCTGTTTGTGATCGAATGTGGGTTCTGTTCACCATATAAGACAGACTTACCGTATTTATATTCAATGCAAAAGATCTCCCCGTGGATCATACCGGCTGTTGTCGGACTCCTTGTACTTACAAATATCTCACTGGATTATTACAATTAATGGCAAAATGAATGTGTGGGAATGTAAACCGTTATTTCCTACGGACACGCTACAGCAAAAGATATAAATAATTGGCTTAAAACCATTTTTTTTTTCAGTGTGAAAATACTAACATGCCTAATACTTTTGCAAAGTACTGTATATATTAGTGTTTTATTAACAGTTTTATAAAAGAGTATGAAGTTGTGACAACAGTCTATCAGATTTGTAAAAAAAACAAAGTTAGTCTGTAGTCAGTGTTTACATAATGTTTAACAACAAGTATAAATAAACCTGTGTTTTTCAACAGCTTCCCCCGGAAACCCTTTCTGAAATCCTCAGTGAAGTTATTTTGTCAACAATTTCTATGGTATGTGGGATGCGGTCACTCAAGAAAAAAAAAAAAAATAAATAAATAAAAAGCAGCACACTTTGCCTGGCTACAGTAAGAATTTCCCCCTGTTTAATGCACCTTCTCCAATATAATTTTGTAGTACGAAGCTGTTAAACTTTATTTTTTTTATGTATATTTCCTGTATTGTCTTAACACTATAAGGTGTTGACAAACTGGAAGAATTCCACTCGTGTCTAGCGGAACATTTTCAGACGGATTTACAGCATCAAAGGATGTTTGCAGTGCAGAGCCCTTTTCAAGTCAAACACACCAGTGTTCGGGGAAGAGGCCAGAGTGGTGAACTTCTGGGCTTTTGCTCAAAAGTTTCCACAGGATTTTGCTCCCAGGACTGGAATGTTTTTTTTTTTTTTTTGCGACATGAAACAGACCAGTGTGTTAAGCTCATAGATGGGAAATAGACAAAAAGTAACCATGGTTTTATTATAGTAAGAATATTTGTGGGCACATTGATCACCATGTGTTATAACCATACAAACACTATAGTTTTTTTTTTTTTTTTTTTAACCATGGTTAATTTTTGTAGGGGCTAAGGGAATGTTCAGTATATTACTGGTGGCTTGCAGAGACTGGTGACAATTTGTTACACACACACACACAGACACCATGTCATCTCCCAACAGCACAAGACTCTGCTCTGCTTGTGCACATCCCATCATTAGATCAGATTAGATCAGATTACATTAGGTTAGATTAGATACTACTTTATTGACATTATGCAGAGGACAAGTACAGAGCTAATGAAATGCGCTTTCCTCTAACCAGAAGTGCAAGAAGTGTTTTTTTATACATATAAGTGCAAAGTAAGTGAAGCTATGATTTACAGAATGTAGGGATCATATACACATTATGAACAGCAGCAACGTGAAAACAGTGGTAATAAATACAGTTGGTTGAGTGTGCAATAGTATTGTTTAACAATGTATTCTTTAAAAATCTCCTTGCACTACTGTTATTTTGTATAGAAATAGTTTACTGTGCTTTGTACAGTAACAACTTTAGACAGTTTACAGTGTAATAGCTTGAACAATGTGCAGTCTGTGCAACATATGAGAAGTGCAATACATATATTTAAAGTAGTGTGACCAGTGCAATAAGAGAGCAGGCCTAGGTTAGACTGGTGGTGTGGAGTATCACAGCCTCAGGGAAGAAGTTCTTCCTGAGCCTACTGTAATGCCCGCCAGATGGAAGGAGGGTGAAAAGTCCATGGTTAGGGTGAGAGGCATCCTTGATGATGTTTATTGCCCTGACCAGACAGCGCTTATGATAAATGTTCTAATTGGAAGTTAACTGGGTGCCGGTGAGCACTTTTCACTACCCGCTGGAGTGCTTTGCGGTCAGATGCAGAGCAATTGCCTTTAGAATTCCACAAGGATCCTGGGACTAAGGAGGAATTTTTTAAGGCTCCGTAAGAAGGTAAGGCACTGCTGTGCCTTTTTGACCAGGGTGAAGGTGTTGGGGACCAGGTGAGGTCATCAGAGATGTGGATGCCAAGGAACTTGAAACTGGACACATACTCCACTACAGCTCCATTGATATAGATGGGGGTGTGTGCATGACTCTTAGTCCGCCTGAAGTCCACAATGATCTCCTTTGTCTGCTGTTTAGTGCCAGATTGTTGGTGGCACACCACACAGCCAGGTGCTGCACCTCATCCCTGTAGGCTGACTCATCTTCATCCTTGATCAGACCTAACACCGTTGTGTCATCTGCAAATTTGATTATAGTGTTGAAGCCATAAACAGAAACACAGTCATGGGTGCAAAGGAGTACACGAGAAGGCTCAGCATGCAGCCCTGTGGCACTCCAGTGTTCAGGGTGATGATGGAGGATGAGAGGTTATCTAACTTAGCAGACTGAGGTCTGTAAGTCAGAAAATCTAGAATCCAGTTGCAGATGGATGTGTTGATACCAAGCTGGCTGAGCTTGGAGGGGATTACAGTACTAAAGTCAATGAACAGCATTCTCACATGTGTATTTTGACTGTCCAGGTGGGTGAGTGAAGTGCTGTTTGAGATGGCGCCCTCTGTTGTGGTGATAGGCAAATTGGAATGGGTCTAGTGCAGCAGGGAGACAGGATTTTAAGTGGGATGCAACCAGTTTTTAAAAGCACTTGGCAATGATGGGGGTGAGTGCAAAAGGATGGAAGTCATTAGGGACCGAGGCAGTGCAGTGCTTCAGTACTGGTACAATGGTGGAGGTTTTGAAGATTGTGGACACCATTGTTTGGGCCAGGGAAAGACTGAAAATGTCAGTGAAGAACTCAGCCAGCTGCTCGGCACAGGCTTTAAGCACACAACCAGGTATTCTGTAGGGGCCAGCTGCTTTCTGTGCATTCACCTTACACAGAGTAGAGTAAACATCTGATGTGGAGAGTGTTAGAGGTAGTTCACTGGGTTGATGGTCATCTTTGACTGAGATCTCTTTATTATTTTGATCAAAATGAGCATAAAAGTGATTGAGCTCGTCTGGGAGGGTGGCAGAGCTGGAGGGGGGCACAGAGTTAGGTGGTTTGTAATCTGTGATAGATTGTATACCTTGCCACATACGCTTTCAATTCAATTTTCTTTTTGTGTGTGAGTTTCCCCTTGCAGATACCCTTCCTCAGGTTGGCTCTGGCTGAGCTGAAAGCTTCCTGGTCTCCAGACCTGAAGGCTGCATCTCTTGCTTTGAGCAGGAGGCGAACCTCTCTATTTTTTCTGCGTGAGGTCACTCTGCCCACACATCTGTTATTGTGCTCCCAGACAGAGTTGGTGTAAGTGTCAATGTTGATCTGAGAGTTTGTGGTGGCCTGGGTAGCAAACTAACTCCAGTCTGTGTGCTGGAATTGATGTTGAAGAGTGGAGTCAGCACCTTCCAGCCAGATTTTAACAGTGTTTATTGGAGGTTTCACACATTTGATGACCTGGATATACTTGGGATAAGGAACAAAGAGAGGTGGTCAGACTGACCCAGGAGGGGGAGGTGTGTGACTTTGTAAGCATCAGTCACATTAGTATATACGTGGTCTAATGTGTTATGTCCCCTTGTAGTGCAGGAGACATTTTGGTGAAATTTAGGGAGAACAGATCTTAAAGTGTAGTGATTAAAGTCCCCAGCAACAATAAAGGTTCCATACAAGGTTTGTAATTTGCTAATAGCAGTGCAAAAAACTTTCTTTGGCTTGTCAGACATAGCAACAGCAATAAAGTGGGGCAGGTCTTTGCAAAGGGTCAGTAACATCTTTCTTTATTATTGTCATGGCTTATATATATATAAATATAAAGAGATACAGATAGAGAGAGAGAGAGAGAGAGAGAGATACATAGAAAAATAAACCATATTACACACACACACACACACACACATACATACACATATATACACACATATATATATATATATATATATATATATATAAAATCTGTTCACCTACATGTTCCGGTATCCGTTATCTGACGTGCCAACTGCAGCAGTTAAGACAAGAAACAGGAAGATATGACCTTAAATAGAAAGGAAGTACCCTTTCAGAAGAAGAAATGACAGCCAGCTCTGTTTGGGACCAAGCATTTGCGTGCATATCAAGTTATTTATAAATGGTCATTATAACATAACCATTTATGTTTTTATCTCAACTTATTTTTGAATGCTGCTGTTGGATTTGAATGAACTAGAAGTGCCATATTCGGTAATGCGATATTACGGTATAATAACGGTACTCTTATTGTGGGCACTTCTAAATACTATGAATAATTACATATTACAAATTATTCATACTTTGGAATGCATGTTAAGAATACTTTTCCCATCAACTGTTCAAAATGCACAACACCGCTGTATGCTTCTTGAAAGAGTGTGTGGTCTGAAGTAAACAAGCACACGTGAGAAGCACTTATAGGAGAACATGTGAAAGATGCGCTGAATGAAAGCACATTCATTCTTTGACAGCAGATGACTCTAAACTGCAGAAAATGCAGCCTTTACTCTGGAAGCCCCACAAATAAAGCAGCTGCTACTTTCTAAAATGTATTTAAATAGCCATTCAAGTATGTGGATTTGTTATTGTGTTCATCACAGCGGCAAATATACTTCAATATTTCGACTTTTAGACAAATTTTAATCTGGACTACAACATGCTCTGTATATTGTTTGAAAGTCTTTATTCTTTATTGTTCGTTAACACTTTACATTAGGGCTTCATTAGTTAACATTAGTTAATTCATTACTCAATTAACTGCCGATGCAAAATTTAGGGTTAGTTCACCTAAAAATTGAAATGATGTCATTAATAACTCCCCCTCATGTCGTTCCAAACCAGTAAGACTTCCATTTATCTTCGGAACACAGTTTAAGATATTTTAGATTTAGTCCGAGAGCTCTCAGTCCCTCCATTGAAGCTGTGCGTACGGTATACTGTCCATGTCCAGAAAGGTAAGAAAAACATCTTCAAACTAGTGCTTGTGACATCAGAGGGTCAATTAGAATTTTTTGAAGCATCGAAAATACATTTTGGTCCAAAAATAAAAACAATAACAATGCTTTATTCAGCATTGTCTTCTCTTCTTGGTCTGTTGTGACCGCGTTCACAACACTGCAGTGTAGTTATATCCAGTTCGCGAACAAATAATTTAATGTAACCGGATCTTTTTGAACCAGTTCACCAAATCAAACTGAATCGTTTGAAATGGTTCGCGTCTACAATACGCATTAATCCACAAATAACTTAAGCTGTTATCTTTTTTAATGTGGCTGACACAGTTCAAACAAACCAATATCCCGGAGTAATTCATTTACTCAAACAGTACACTGACTGAACTGCAGTGAAGAGAGAACTGAAGATGGAACACCGAGCCGTGCGAGAAAACGAATGAAAGATTGACTCGTTCTCGAGTCAAGAACCGGTTGCACCGGTTTTCAGATCACCAGTAGGGATGGGAAGTTCGGTTCTTTTCCGCGAACCAGTTCTTTAGGACAGTTCGAATCAATAAACTGGTGGAAGAAAACAGTTCACCGGTTCTTTTGCGCTCGACGTAATGACGTCACTGGCGATGATTGCCCTTCATTCAAGCCTTCAGTTTACCCGCGCTCATAACATTAGCACAGAATCAGTTCAGAATCAATCATCTAAAGAAACAGTTAGGTTCAGATGCACTGTTTGTCAGTCTGCTTCTCGGTTCTCGAATCGGACGTGTCCGACCGAAAGCTTCTTGACTCGAGAACGAGTCAAACTTTCGTTCGTTATCTGGCTCAGCTCAGTGGTCATCTTCAGTTCTCTCTTCACAGCAGTTCAGTCAGTGTACTGTTTGAGTAAATGAATTACACCGGGTAGTGCTGCAACGACGCGTCGACGTGCGTGAAATGTGTTGACGCGTCACACTGTTTGTTTACATCTCGCATAATGGCATACTGGGAATGGAGAAAGTTGCATTCTATCACAAAAACAGAGACCACTGTTATCAAAAGTACGGGAACAATTTAAACAGAGGCCCTTTGTTCCCTTCACAAAACCGATATGGTGTACCACGGCAACACAACTGCGATGCGCGAGCACCCCAGAGGAAAACATCTTGGCGCTCTCCGGTGTTACGGTTTAACTGGTTACCGTGTGATCTGGTGACCAACTTCCTGGTTCAGGTCTGATATTCTTGCGGCATTCTGAAAAGTTGAGATGTTTTTAACTAGATGCGGTTCGAACGCGCCTGGAAGAAACGGGCGCGTCGCACCGAATCGCGACCGCGTTGCTTGCATTATGAGCGAGCTTATCGCGCGTCTACATTGGAAATAATGAACTTGAGCGTGCAAAAGACATGTTATGTGAACGGCCCCTTAAAAGACAGCACGCCGCGAGACAGTCACAAACCACCAAGCGACCCCGAATCAGCTCCAGATCTCTGGAAACCATGCTAAACAATAGCAGAACCCTGACTACATTTTACGGTTTGTGATGCTAAAGAACATTTCATGACGTCTCAGACAACTGTAAATTTATGGCTACTGTGGTTTAATTATAAACGCTATCATAAGCTCATATTTAACATAGTAAAATAATTTTCTTTGCCTCTTTATTATTTTATACTGTAAAAACTTCAACCACATAGGTTGAAAATGAATAAAGGTTGAAATATTATATTAGAAGTTTTTTTTTTTTTTTTTTTAAGTTTTCGAAAGGATTCATTAGCTAATTAAAAAAAGAACATTAGATTAATTATTTATTGTAATAAAAATAATCGTTAGATTAGTCGACTAATCTGAAAAATAATCATTAGATAATTGTATTAAGACAAATGAAAGGTAAGTCTAGATTGTTAGTTACAGTAAAATAAAATACTGAATCCAACACAAACAGTCAAAACTAGTCCTGTCTCTCCGATTTGACTATTTATGAAGGATTCAACGTTTGATTACGACATGTTTTGAGGATATCAACTGATATTTATAAAAAGCAGAACAGGAATAAACTCTTCCCTCAAAAGCTAAATATGCACACACTAAATGGTCTGTTCATCTTACAGATCAAACCGCATTTCTAAAGAAAACTGATCACAGGTTTCAGTCTGACTCAGAAGATGAGCTGCTGGTTCCACAGTTTGAGATGACAGACTTTATTAAATGTATATAATCCCCCCCCCCCAAAAATAAAAGTATAATAATAATAGTAATAATTTACTCACCCACCAAAAATGCATTAAGTTATTTCTTCTTAGTAATACTTCTATATTTGAAAAAAAAGAAGAAACAAAAGAAGTACTATGGAAATCAATGGTTACCGTGAAACGTTTGGTTACCAACATTATTTAAAATATCTTCTTTTGAAAATGTTAAGTGTTCAGTGATATATGAAGAATGTTTCCTAGTATATAGTCTTAAAAAGAGCCAGTTGAGCATTTATTTATAACCACATAACTTGCACAGATCTTTTTCATTCCACCCACTGTAGGAGGGTCAACCGCTTTCGTGGGAGGATTCAGAAGATGAACAGCTCAAGTGTTTTAGATCAGACTTTTCTCAACTAAAGAAAATGTTTCACATGTTTGTTTTGTTCTGTTTGTGTTGGTGGCATTTGGTTGGTAAGTCTTAAATTTATGTTTGTTATGTGTTTTTATGTGTTCCTGTAGCTCAACTGGTAGAGCATTGCATTAACAAGCGAGCTAGCGCAAGGTTGGGGGTTTGATTCCCCGGGAACACATGAGAGGTAAAAATTTATAGCCTGAATGCACTGGAAGTCGCTTTGAATAAAAGCGTCTGCTAAATGCATAAATTTAATTTAATTTAAAAATGTAATGTTTGTTTGTTTTTTTGGCTTTAATATCAGTAACATTCTTCACAGATGTCATGGACATTGATATAGTGAATGTAACTTTAATTTAAATGTTTGCAAACACAAAACTTGTTTAAAAATATTTTAGTAACTCGTTTATTTACTGATCTAAATGTCCCATATACAAAATACAGAGGCATTATCAATATCAAGATTATTTTTACATTGTGCACTACAGTTGAATGTTCTGCTGTTCTGAACGTTTTATAATTCACAGTAAGTTACAAACTACAGCTGATTTCAGGCTTTGTAAACCAGCAGAGGCCTTAATCAGTGTAAAATCTGTTTGTTCATCAGGTGTGTTTGGTGAATCAGTTTCAGTGATGGAGGGAGATTCTGTAACTTTGAAAACTGATGTTACTGAAGTACAACAAGCTGACGACGTATGGTGGAGATTTGGATCATACAATACTTCTATAGCTAAAATTAAAAAACAACAGCAAATCTTCTCCACATCTGATGTTCCTGACGGGAGATTCAGAGACAGACTGAAGATGGACAGACAGACTGGATCTCTGACCATCACAAACATCACATCTCAACACGCTGGACTCTATATAGTAGAGATGAGTGGAGCTAAACTGACATCAAAAACATTCAATGTTTCTGTCTACGGTAAGTAGAGATCATTTGTGACCTTCAATGCTACAAATTCTGTCAATTGTGTTTAACTTGTAGCTTCTGTTTTTACTGGAACCAGAATATTCATAAGACTACTGAAGTGTTTCTTCATTTTATAGTTTGAAACGACAGAAACTCTCACAGACTCTGAGCACACTACACCAAAAATAAGATTGTTAACTAGATTTACTTAAGTTTTTGGTTATTCTCTCATGTTTTCAGCTCGTCTTCCTGTTCCTGTCATCAGCAGAGACTCTTCACAATGTTCTTCATCATCATCTTCATCAGAGCAGAATTGTTCACTGGTGTGTTCAGTGGTGAATGTGGGTCATGTGACTCTCTCCTGGTACAAAGGAAACAGTTTATTGTCCAGCATCAGTGTGTCTGATCTCAGCATCAGTCTCTCTCTACCTCTGGAGGTGGAATATCAGGAGAAAAACAGCTACAGCTGTGTGATCAACAATCCCATCACAAACCAGACCACACATCTGGACATCACTCAACTCTGTCAGCCATGTTCAGGTATGTCAGCGCTGATATTATTGTTGATTTCCTCTCAGTAATACAGTGCTGATGTTTGATAGTGTTTGTTGTAGGTCAGATGGACAGATTCACTCACACTAATGGCTCATTTTGTTCATTACAGATCAGGGCTTACCTTTACTGTACATCGTGCTGATTTCTGCTGCTGCTGGATCTCTGTTGATCGTAGCTGCAGTCTTGTGGTGCTGTTTCTGCTGGAAACATAAAACAATAGTTCAGAAAAGTAAGCAATTAATGCCTTTGTTGAAATAATTATCCTATTTTAGTTATACATTTTAATATAAGATTGAAAGCTTTGTTGTTTTAACATGACTGTGATTACTGTTAATGCAGTCGTGATCCACGAGATATATGAAAATGATTCAACACTGCATACACCAAGAACACAAAAAAGGGTAAGATCATTCATGACTGTTGTAAGATGATGTTGCAGTCTGATTAAAGCTTGATGATTGAAGTTTTGTGTGTAATATGACAGACAGTGAACAGATGTGGATGGTCAGGTTTGATCACTTAAGACAAGCTCGAGAAAAAATAAGATAAAAATTACACTACTTTTTGCTAAATATTTGTAAATATGAACATTATTTCCTCAAATGAATGTGCATAAAGCTATATTTGTAAAGTGTTGTATTTTGCCCTCAATAACAATAAACTACCATAATTAGCCTACTGATAAATTATTATTGTCTTGATTTGCTAAATTTAAGTTAAACACTAAGCTTCACTCACTTTTAACATTCATTGCATCTTTTCCCCTCATTACTTTCAGTTTTCCACCACACTTTGTGTTTCCCGGAAAAAAAGTATGTTTATCTCGATCGCGGGTTAAATCGGCACACTTCCGTGTTCGAGGAGACTAGAAGACGCTCGTCCGCTTTTTTATTTAGGTTACCAACTAGATTCTAGTGTCTAAGAGATGTTCAGATGTGAATGATCGTCCGTACACACTTCAGATTAGCATAAGAAGAAAATAAGACTTGCAAATGTGCTTTTAATAAGTAAACATGACAACACTCCACACACGCCCTTGACGGAGCATAAACAAAACCAAAACCAAAACCAGAGAAAAACAACATAGACAAACAACGGAAAGGTTAATTGGAATGAAAAACGATATGGATACATGCTCGTTTACAACATCGTTCACATTTGCAGTTGTAGGCTACTCTGCAACTAAAACAGAACAAGGTGTTAATTTTTTATATAACTTTTAGGACTATTAGTTTGCAAGTGGTGCTCACCGCAGTAAAAAATAACGTCTAGCACCCCTTCTCTGGACGAAATGGGCGGAGCTTAACCTAGTAAGCTCAACCTTGAAATGAACACCCATTGACTCTGCAGTTAGAAGCCTCTCTTATTTTTGTACTGTACGACTATTTATTGTTAATGTTACTACTAGAAATGATATAGGCTGTCCTGCAGATAATAATACACAACGTCAGCGATAAAATAATACAGGCTACAGTCAATTATAATCTTAAAATTTAAGATCAGTCAAATAATAATAATAAATAAATAAATGTTCTGAGTGAATCCGAAGCAAAAATCTATATTATTAATAATAATAATTACTATTATTATTAACATTATCATTCAAGGTTTTTTATTTATTATTATTATTATTATTATTATTATTATTATTATTATTATTATTTTACTGTGTCATCAGCAGGTTTCTAATTGAGTTTGTGTTTTCTTACAGAAATCAAAATTATATCAATTATAATCTTAAAATTTAAGATCAGTCAAATAATAATAATAAATAAATAAATGTTCTGAGTGAATCCGAAGCAAAAATCTATATTATTAATAATAATAATTACTATTATTATTAACATTATCATTCAAGGTTTTTTATTTATTATTATTATTATTATTATTATTATTTTACTGTGTCATCAGCAGGTTTCTAATTGAGTTTGTGTTTTCTTACAGAAATCAAAGGAGCCTGTGTATTCAAATATCGGCAGAAATAATCAGCAACATACGTTTTAGTTTACGTTTATTCTCTGCCATGTCTGAAATGTTGTTGCTCTGTTTTAATTAATGGTGTATTTTAAATAGCATAAAAAAACATGTTCTATTTTTTAGCTAATCACTCTGTTATTTACCAACTTTATTAAAATTGATCTCACCCTTGACCGTGTCCTGCCTCTGTCACTGTCTACTCCTGATTAAATACATATATAGAATATTGGATATTCAGTACAGGCCTAACAATAACAAAAATAAACTCAATTAAACACAGAATACCTTTTAAAGATTCTTTTAACACACAGTTTTGTCCTGCAGGTGCAAGTCAGTAGGACAATTTTGACTCATACTTACACCTTTCTACTGGCATTATTTTTATTTAATTGGCGCCATCTGGTGGGTTTTGAATAACATCAGGTGTGTGTGATTACTTGCTGCAGAAAATACAGAAATGAAGTGAAAAAAAGTAATTAAGGAATTAAGTATGGACGCTAGTACCAATATCCAGCGACTGCTAAATTGTCCCTAGTAATAATTTTGTTCAAATAATGTAGCTGTTGGTGTAACTTCACCGATGTTGAGATTGAGCACGCAGAAGATGGAGAAATCGATTCAATTAAGCCAACGTTAGGAATTCAGGCTGTTAAAAACGATTAAATTTGTAAAGTTTTAAACCGGGGAGCAAAACTCGATCCTGGAGGGCCGCTGTCCTGCAGAATTTAGCTTTAACCCTAATTGAACACATCTGAATTCAACTAGATTTAATTGAATATTTAATATTCGCTATTGTGAGTGAAAGTTTTTTAAATTATGATTTTTCATTTGAGTTGTATTCAAACACCTCAATCAGACAAGAGGTAACATTGTCTTTTATCATTTTCTTTCTTTGAAAAAAAAAATACACATTAAAAATAACAGGGAGTAATTGATTTTGAACTTGGAGCAGTTGATTTGTCCTCTTGACATGTCTGGATAAAAAGGGGAAAAAATTTAAACATTCATACTTTAAAGGAATAGTTCACCCAATAATCAAAATGATGTCATTAATGACTCACCCTCATGTCGTTCCAAACCCATAAGACCTCCATTTATCTTCGGATTACAGTTTAAGATATTTTAGATTTAGTCCGAGAGCTCTCAGTCCCTCCATTGAAGCTGTGTGTACGGTATACTGTCCATGTCCAGAAAGGTAAGAAAAACATCATCAGAGTAGTCCATGTGACATCAGAGGGTCAAAAATTTTGGTCCAAAAATAACAAAAACTATGACTTTATTCAGCATTGTCTTCTCTTCCGTGTCTGTTGTGAGAGAGTGTTCAAAACAAAGCAGTTTGTCATATCCGGTTCGCGAACGAATCATTCGATGTAACCGGATCTTTTTGAACCAGTTCACCAAATCGAACTGAAGTTAAATCATCTGTTTATAATACAATTGCTGCCCTATTAGGCCTATGTAGCAGGAACAAACAATAATAGCTGCCAGCAGAATGCCAGCAATTATTCTAAACAGAGCAACCAGAGACAGATCTGGAACAGCTAGAGACAAAATTATGTATTATTACTGAAGAGCAACTGATATTTTATAACAGCTAAGCACAGACAAAATGAGATTAATTCATATTTTCAGTACTCAATATGAGACACTGATGCAAAATTCCCTATGACAATTTTTGATGTCACTGTTCATAATTGTCAGATCACTGACATTACCTGGCAGTTAAAGTATATTGTGTGGGCTTATGGTCTGTTTTTAAAACATATGTGCACACTTGTTTCTTTGAAAAACAAAGTTATAGCCAGTTCTGCTTTGAAATGTGCCTCAGAATGTCTGTTTTTGATTTGTGTGTGATTCATGTCCACTGACGATAGAAAATCCACAAAAAAAAAAAGGTAGCAGAGCCAAACACTCGTCCAAAAATCTAAAATGGTGCATAAATCCAAAATATACAAAGATGAAAGAGATCCGCCCTTGTCCAAATGCAGCGCCAAAAGCTTACACCATTTATTGTTCAGAGGTCACGAAGATGTGTGGAAAGAAGTGCAAGTGCAAAACGCTTTAGATTATTAACCCTTCCTCAGTGACATGTGCTACCAAACAACACATTAAAACATGAATTACCGTAATACCCCATAGTATCATAAAGATATTTTCAACAAATACACGTATATCTCAAATCTATAACAAAATACAATTGTTCTAAATTCTCTGATCTTTTGCCAACTGTTCAGTATAAATCACCAAAAGGGCAAGCCACAGGCAAAAAAACAAAACAAACAAACAAAAAAAACATTTAAAGGGGGGGGTGAAATGCTCGTTTTCACTCAATATCATCTTGAGTACCTATAGAGTAGTACTGCACCCTTCATAACTCCAAAAAGTCTTTAGTTTTATTATATTTATAAGAGAAAGATAGTCTGTACCGATTTTTCCCGGAAAAACACGAGCGCCTAGAGGCGTGACGTGTGGGCGGAGCTAAAGAATCATGAGCGCCAGTAGGCTTTTGCGTTGAGAGCGTTTGGAAGCTGTGACACAGATCCAGAGGCTGAAATTTAACAAGAGCAGCATCAGCAAAGGCGTCTCTATGTGGTATGTACTGAAACTGTATATATTTGCTTAGCGGTTTTGGAAAATGACTAAGTTCCACTTTATGTCGTCTTTTTATTTTATTTTTTTTTTTAAGCTGTACATGTGGAAAGTGCAGTTTGATGACAACATCGCATGTTGTTTACTTGGTGTGCTTACGCGCCGATAGCCAAGTTAACAACACAGAGATATTTGAAGCAGTTTTACTCACCGCCTGCGGTTCCAACACACGATCGTGACTCTTTTTCGTTGCGACTGCATTATCCTTAAGAAATAAACGATGTGCAAATCCGTCGTCAAACTGGGCCTTGTTTGTAAAACAAGCATCTTCGAAATGCAGGGAACAAACACAAACACTTACACAACTCCGTTGATGCGCTGTAAAAATAAACTCCATCCACTGGTCCCTTAATGCTGTTTCTCTTTTGGTAATCTGTGCAGGGTTGTCTTGGCCTGGCAACCAAAAACACACTTCTTTTGTGACATTTCGCGACGCTCTCGCTCTGATCAGTGTACGTCTGTTGTGCTCTCAGTCCTCTGCTATACGGGAGCGCGCGCTCTTCCGGCAGAAGTGCCTCAGGACCCATATAAGGAAATTCCGCTCCATCTAACGTCACACAGAGCCATACTCGGAAAAAAAACTTTCCGAAACTTGTGACAAACCGGAAGAGGTTTTTTTGGAACAAAAATACTCCTTCAAACGTACAACTTAATTTTTGAAACTTTGTCCATGTTTAGCATGGGAATCCAACTCTTTAACAGTGTAAAAAACTCAGTATGCATGAAATAGCATTTCACCCCCCCCCCTTTAAAGTGAAGTGACATTCAGCCAAGTTTGGTGACCCATACTCAGAATTCACACTCTGCATTTAACCCATCCAAAGTGCACGAACGCACGCACGCACACACAGAGCAGTGGGCTGCCACTTCTGCAGCAGCACCCAGGGAGCAGTTGGGGTTTGTTGTCTTGCTCAAGGAAACCTCAGTTGTGGTATTGCCAGCCTGAGACTCAAACCCACAACCCTAGTGTTAGGAATCAAACTCTCTAACCACTAGGCCACAACTTCCCTATATCACAGCAGAATTGTTCATTGGTGTGTTCAGTGGTGAATGTGGGTCATGTGACTCTCTCCTGGTACAAAGGAAACAGTTTATTGTCCAGCATCAGTGTATTGGCAATCCTTATCCTGTTTTACTATAGCTTTGCCATCATGCACACAGGTAGGGGTGAAGTTTGATACGCAGACACACAAAGAATTTCCAGAGATTATTGCAGTTGAGGTTTGTGGTTTATTGTAATAAGTTGTACAAACAGATGAACATACCTTTTGATTTCTTATCTTGTTTTCAGTTGTTTGCGTGTAGGCCTATGCTGTTTGATCTGTAATCCGTGCTCTGTAGCTTTGTTTGTGGCTCTGTTGTCTGTGGTCTGGTGAGAACTGTTTGTGCTCCCCCTACCTGTGGCTACCACTTCCTGTCACCTATGAACCCTTATATACAACCATGTGCATCTAATCACTGTCACCCGGTGTCCAAAATACTGCTATAAATATATCCAAACAAAAATATTATGCAAACATAAATGGCTCCAACACACCGGCCCCTAATTGTCTTATATAACAAATAACAATTACTAAAATATAATGAAAGGAGCCATATACATTACACACACTTTTTTTGTTTGGGCCAGAGGTGTCCAGAACACGGCACATGGTGGGATCTGGTTTTTACCATCAGTCCTTCTCAATCTCAGTCTCTTTAATAAGACATATCTTCGTTATTGGTCTTTCCAATATATTGTTTCTTGTCTGAAGCCGAACGGTACCAAAAAGCCCTTGTGCATCTGCTTTCGTCTCCAGTATTCTGCCCATTAACCAGGAGCCTCGTGGTGCAGTGGAGTCAACCACCACGACTATGTCACCTGGAGCAAAGTTCCTTTTTACCTTTGACCACCGCTGACGTTCTTGGATTAAAGGTAAGTACTCCTGTGTCCATCTTTTCCAGAAGAGGTCTGCCATGTATTGCACTTGTCTCCATCTGCGCCTTAGGTATAAGTCCTCTTTTACGAAGAGTCCAGGCGATAGTATTGGCTTGGTTTTCAACAGAAGAAGGTGGTTTGGGGTGAGTGCTTCCAGGTCCATTGGGTCCTCAGAAAGCTTCGTAATGGGTCGATCGTTTAAAATTGCTTCAACTTCACAAATTAAAGTTTGCAATCCTTCATCATCCAGAACCTGTTGGCTAAGAACAGAGTGCAGTACGTTTCGAACCATGCGGATCAAACGCTCCCATACACCACCGTGATGCGATCCTGCTGGGGGGTTAAAGTACCATTTTATTCCCTTATGGAGCATAGCAGTCTGGATTTTGTCCTGATTCAAGGCATTGAGTGCTTCTCTCAGTTCTCTCTCAGCTCCAATAAAGTTTGTTCCATTGTCTGATCTTAAAGACAGCACTTGACCTTGTCGACAAATAAATCTTCGTAATGCATGGATGCAGGAATCTGTGTCAAGACTATATGCGATTTCAAGATGTACTGCCCTGCTTGCCATGTAGGTGAAGATTACGCCATATCTTTTAACAAGACTTCATCCTCTTTTGATCTCTATAGGACCGAAGTAGTCTACTCCAACATTTGTAAATGGAGGCTTGTCTGGTAGAATCCTTTCCAGGGGCAAGTCTGCCATTTTCTGTTCTCCGACTCTTCCCCGCTGTCGTTTGCACACAACACAATCTGTTATGATCCTTCTTGCTGCCGAGTTAGCTTTGATAATCCAGTATTTTTTACGGAGTCGAGATAGCATATGATTTCTTCCACCGTGGCGAAGTTGTTCATGGATATGTCGTAGCAATAGTGTGGATATGTGCAGGTCTTTCGAGAGAATAACTGGATGCTTGGCATCTTCAGGCATCGCTAGTCTACTCAGACGACCACCTACTCTCAGAAGTCCATCATCCAACACCGGGTCCAGTTTGTACAGATGACTGTTTCTTTTAACACCATTTTTACCGGCCTCTAGCGTAGAAAGTTCTTCTTCAAAGCTTTGTCTTTGACTGAAAGAAATAACTGCACATTCTGCTTGAATCAGATCCTCTGGCTTTAAACACTGTCTTTGGAGTGTTGCTTTAAAAGCTTGCATCTCCTTTAATTGGCTGGACTCATCTTTAAAGTTACTCACAGCAGTCTGAATCTCCTTTCTTTTTCTTGTCAGCAGTAAGATAGTTGTCTTTACTTTAAGTAGCCAAGCTACAGCTGTCATGAGACTTCTCCATGAAGAGAAATAATTTATCAGAGAGCTGGTGGGGTTCAATGGACTTTTAACAATGAGGTTACTTGTGATGTCTTGCTTGACTTCCGGATCATTGGCAGACATTGCAGTTTCCAAATGAGGTTTCTGCCATTCTCTGTCTGGATGACAGAGAAACTCTGGTCCCTTGATCCATCTTTTGCAGCTTAAGAAGCGGTTTGCTGTTAGCCCCCTAGAGGCTTCATCTGCCGGATTTTCCTTGGTGCTAATATATCTCCATTGTGACACATCAGTAATATCCCTTACAAAGGAGATCCTATTTGCTACAAATGTTCGGAAACGTTTGGTTTCATTGTTGATATATTTCAGCACTGTTGTGCTATCAGTCCAGAAGATGGATTTGTTCAGCTGAAGCTGTAATTCCTTCCGAAGCATTCGGTCAACCTTGACAGCTAGGACTGCAGCTGTGAGCTCCAATCTGGGAATCGTTACTTGCTTTAATGGTGATACTCTTGCTTTCCCTATCATGAAAGCAACATGCACCTCCTCGTCGTTTTTTTCCAGTCTAAGATATGAAACCGTACCGTATCCACTCTCGCTTGCATCTGAAAAGTGGTGCAACTGTGCATTTCTAATTTGACCAAAGCTTGAGGGCTTCATGCAACGGTCCACTCTAAATTCTATCATCTTGTTCAGATCTGCCAACCATCCTATCCACTGCTGAGAAACGGTTTGGGGTATGTTTTCATCCCATCCAATGTTTTTTTTTACATAGTTCCTGCATAATCAGTTTGGCTGGCAGAATAAATGGTGCTAGGAATCCTAAAGGGTCATATACAGAGCCAACCACGGACAAGATACCGCGTCTGGTGTATGCTCGTGGCTGTACAGTTATTCTGAACATGAACACATCGGTTTCAACGCACCAGTGCAATCCTAGTGCTCTTTCCATCGGCAGGTTGTCCCTGTCCAAGTCCAACTCTTTTGTCTCTTTGGTTCTGTTTTCTTGTGGAATGGATGCCAATACTTTACGGCTGTTGCTTATCCACTTTGACAATACAAAACCTCCCTTTTGGCAGAGAGCAGTCAGGTCTCTTACCATAAGAACAGCTTCCTGTTCCGTTGACATGGATTTCAAGCAATCATCTACGTAAAAGTTGTTCTTTACGGTGTCTGTAACCTCTGCTGGAAAGTGAGCTTTGTTATCTTCAGCGGTCTTTCTTAGTGCAAAATTTGCACAACTCGGTGATGACACTGCTCCAAAGAGGTGTACTTTCATCCGGTATTCGATGAGATCCTGCTGCACATCACCTTCAGGCCACCATAGGAATCGCAGATAGTCAATATGTTTTTCTGACACTTTGACCTGGTGAAACATTGCTTTGATATCAGCCATCAAGGCAACCGGTTCCTGTCTGAATCTGATGAGTACTCCGATGAGTGAGTTGGTAAGATCTGGACCCTGTAGCATTTGTTCATTGAGTGATGTTCCCTTAAAGCCAGCACCGCAGTCGAAGACCACCCTTAAGGTTCCTTTCCTTGAGTGATACACCCCGTGATGTGGAATATACCAGAGTTCCCCATCATTACGATTCAGTTGATCTACTGGTATCATTTCAGCATAGCCGTTGTCAAGCATATCTTTGAGAAAAGTTGTATATTCATTGTGAAACATCTCATTTTTACCAAACTTGCGTTTCAGGCTTTGGATGCGCTGCTCTGCTATGCAACGGTTATTTGGCATGCTGGGATTTTTTGGCTTGAAAGGTAAGTCTAGGCAGTAGTGACCATCTGTCTTTTTTTATTGAGTGATTCACAATATCCAAGAATTGTATCTCTTCTCTGGACATTTCCTCTGTTTCCTTGCTGGTTACTTCATTGAAATCATGATTGTATTGTTTAACCAGTAGCTCCTCTAGATTCACAATAGACATTCGATTGACAGCAGCAACAAGGCAGTCATTCTCATCCCTGACGTCGTGGTCTCCTCTCAAGGGACCATAGATGACCCACCCCAGTAGGGTCCTCACAGCATATGGTCCATCCCCTTGGCTATTGACCACCTCCCAAGGTTCCAATACCTTAGAAGCATTTGTGCCAATGAGTAGGTCAATACCGGCGTTTATTTCATGAATCTTGACATCCTTCAAGTAAGGCCATTGAGTCAGGTCTTTTCTTGGAATGTTGAGCTTGGAAACAGGCATGGTCTTATGTGTAAATACATTGGACAGTTGTATGAAATCATTTTTGTCCAGACTTGATACCTCTAAAGCTAAGATTTGATGGCTGGTCACAGGTTTTTCTTGGTTCATGGTACGGAGAAGGATACTAGCCTTTTGTCCTCTAACATTCAGTCTTCTCATCAAGCTTTCTGTGCAGAAGGTAGATGAGCTTCCATGATCCAAAAATGCATAAGTTTGCAACACTGTGTTTCCCTTGGGAGTCTTTACTTGTACTGGAACGATAGAGAAGAGACAGGCCTCTTCACCGGCCCCAATATGCCCACATGTATGAGGTGAGAGAACGGCATTGCTCCCAATTGATTTCTCATTCACTTCTGTATTCTTTCCAATGTCCTTTTGTTCAATGTGAAGTATTTCAGGATGATTTTTATTGCACATGTCACAAGTCAAACGACTATTGCAGTCTTTGCTCATGTGTCCTACCTTCAAACAGCCAAAACAGACTCCCCTTTTCTTTAAGAAGTCTATTTTTTCCCTGTGCATCTTTTTCCTGATTTGTGGACACCGCACCAATGTGTGACCACCTCTATCACAGAACAAACAGCAAATTTGAGAATTAGTGGCAGATACATTCTTCATTTCATTTGTTGTCATTTTTTCTTGTTTTTCAGTTTCTACAGGTGTTACAGTAGTTGCAAAACTGCTTCCTCTTGGTCTCGGCTTTTCTCTTGCTTTGACAGAAGTGAAGTTTTTGACAGATGTAATTGCCTTAGCATCCTGGATATTTCCAAAAAGTGGATCTGACAATATCTTCACTTGTCTCTCCATGAAGTCTACCAAGTCAGAGAAACTAGCTCGGCGTCCATATTGTTCTTGGAGCTGACATGCCCTATTCCTCCACTTGTCTCTGAGCTTGTAAGGCAGTTTCAGAAGAATGGTCTTCATACTGGAAGCAACATTCAACTCCTCCATATAGGTGAGCTGTTCCATTGCATTGCAACAACCTCTCATGAATAATGAAAAAGCTTGCAATGCTTTCACATCCTCTGGCTTGATCGCTGGCCAGGCAAATGCTTTGTCCATGTATGCTGTGGCAATCTTATGTTCATTACCAAAATGTTCTTTAAGCAGATCTTTTGCTCTTTTATAGCCCTCAGCTGAAGGCAAATGTTGACAGCTGTGGACTAAATCTTTTGGATGCCCTCTGGTGTATTGCTCTAGAAAATGCAGACAGTCACTGTAGTCATCGGTCTTTCTTTCCACTCCTCTCTCAAATGCCCTGATGAAAACTCCATATTGCAATGGATCACCATCATAAACAGGAATGTCTCTTGGTGGTAAAGTAGAAGAGAGATTTTGTTGAGTAAGAAGAGCTGTGATGTCACTTTGCCTTTGAATTATGTGATATATATCACCTTGATTATCATCAGTATATACAGGTTGTTGTGTTAGATGAGTCATATCCTGAGCTCTAACAGATGGTCCATCGGCTCTTTCCTTTGGTCGAACAACTGGTTGCTCGGAAGAAGATTCAGTTCCCATCCACACATTTTGTCTTTTTTGCTCTTGATTAGGTAAATAAGTCTTTGCATGTGGATTTAATTTGACTGACGTTTTCTTTTGAGCAGTTCCTTTTCTCAAATAAGAGTCCATCCCATCAGATACTCTTGAGCTGTTTCTTGATTCCATTGATTCAAGTACATTAATTTTTGCATTGGTTGCTGCCAGTTCAGTCTCTAGTTCCAATTGTTCTTTCTTCCTTTTCAGTTGTTCTTCCTGTGCCTCAAGGTCATGCCTTGTCTGCAGAGCAGCAACCCGTTCCATGAGAGCAGCCTTTTCTGCCTGAGCTTTAATGCGAGCAGAGGATGTCGAAGATGCACGTGTTGAAGAACTTGATTTGTGGTTTGATTTAGGTTTTGACACATTAGAAACACTGTCATCTGGTCCAATGTCATCTGTGTTTACACTTTCAGCAATGGTGTGTTTTTTATGCCACCCAACCTCTGAAAACCACACATTTACATCTTGTATAAAACCATCAAAAGTTTCCTTTTTTGTTGAAACCAGTGATTTTGCTTTTCAAGTTCATTTTCAGGCAGTGGTAACTTCACCAATGACTCATGATTTCTTTTGGCTTCATCACAGATGTCGATTAATTTAACCAAGTTAGATTGCACTTCATTTGCATTCTCCTTTGATTTCATGAGCTCTTTCATCAATTCCATTAACTTCCTAGCTTGTTTACATTTCAAGTTTCTTATTTTCTGACAGTTTTCAATGAACATTTCCAAACCTTTAGCAGTATGTTTAATAACCCTTTTTTCTTTTTCAGAATCCAGTGCAACATCGCCATCTAGTGGCTGAACATCAGACATGACAATAGACATATTTGTTTCACTTTTAACGTGATCCAGTAAACCACATGGGAATTACAGAATGTTTCAGACAGCTGATATTGTGAGGAAAGTATGTGCTTCCGTCAACGAAGTCCATTAATGTAGCTGTTTCTGGCTTATCCAATAAAGCTTAATGTTGCACATACCTCTCTGCCTGCACGACACCTTGTCTTTCGGAGTTTCCAATCTCCGTCAATCAGCTTCGCACAGGTGGCGTCAATGTTCGGTTAATTGGGAATGACGGCGTCCAGTTGATTGAAAGAAAACAATCCGTTTTTCTGAAAACAATCTTTATCCAGTTCCAATATTTTTACAGGCTCAATTTTCACTCATAGAGCACAGTTCTCACTTTTGTAATGGCAATCCTTATCCTGTTTTACTATAGCTTTGCCATCATGCACACAGGTAGGGGTGAAGTTTGATACGCAGACACACAAAGAATTTCCAGAGATTATTGCAGTTGAGGTTTGTGGTTTATTGTAATAAGTTGTACAAACAGATGAACATACCTTTTGATTTCTTATCTTGTTTTCAGTTGTTTGCGTGTAGGCCTATGCTGTTTGATCTGTAATCCGTGCTCTGTAGCTTTGTTTGTGGCTCTGTTGTCTGTGGTCTGGTGAGAACTGTTTGTGCTCCCCCTACCTGTGGCTACCACTTCCTGTCACCTATGCACCCTTATATACAACCATGTGCATCTAATCACTGTCACCCGGTGTCCAAAATACTGCTATAAATATATCCAAACAAAATATTATGCAAACATAAATGGCTCCAACAATCAGTGTGTCTGATCTCAGCATCAGTCTCTCTCTACCTCTGGAGGTGGAATATCAGGAGAAAAACAGCTACAGCTGTGTGATCAACAATCCCATCATCAGTACATAAATTAGTCACAGTAATGGGCCGTTTTGTTCATTACAGATCAGGAGCTACCATTCATATGTAATAGGGTTGATCTCTGCTGTTGGTTCTTTTTTGGTTGCGATGTGCTGCATCTGGAGAAATGTAGAAACATTGACAGAGAAGGCAAGTGTTTTGTACTGCTTTTAAACAGGTAATATGAATAATACTGTAAATATTTAAATTCATTAATACACAAAATTATCATCACAATTATTCTCAGTTATTTGTAGTCCATTTTTAATGGAATAAACTGAAATAATATGTGTAGTTATTAGTGGTTATATATTAAAGAGGACTATGCGGTGTATGCTCCAGTCACAATGAGAAGATGATCAAACTTTTTTTTCTACGTGTCAGATCCTGCTGTGTGATCACTTAAACTTCCATTGAGGTTTCTTGAGAATCACCGCACGCACACAAGCAACCCACAAGACTTTCATTTCATCTTTGGAAAACAATTGAGGATATTTTTAATGTTCTTCTTTTTTCTTCTTCTTTTTTTTAAATAAAGACATGCTTGGTGTGCAGAAATGATTGTCAACACTTCTTGCACAAACATGCAGGTTTATATTTGACGAGTTTTATGTATGTGCATCAATGTTTATATTTGAATAAACTGTCTTTATAAACTTTTTGTGTGGACTTTAAATAGATGGACAGAAAATTAAGATAAAATATTAAACACCTTCATGTGTGTTCTGGGTGAGCCATAGTTTTTGGGTGTGGAATTATGTTAGGGTGAGTATGTAATGAGAGATTTATCAGTTTTTGGGTGAACTATCCTTTAAATTCTCAAACCTATGTGTGTAATTCTCCAACTTAAAAACATAGATGCAAAATACTCATCAAAAATAGTCAACGTGAACCCTGCTTTAATCTGTACAGATATTAGTGGAGTGGAGTTTGTGAATGAGAATGTGTGTACTGCTGGATGTTTGTGGTTGATGTTTGTTTATGAGGTGTCTATGAATAGCATGCTGTGGTTGTTGTGTTTTTTTTTTTTCATTCCTGCTCATGACACAGAAAGTTTGACTTTTTCTTTTACAAAAAAAATTAAATTAAATTAAAAAAATAAAAACACCAGTTTGTATTTATTTTATACAAAAGTTTCTGTTCACAACAACCATACACAACAAGTCCATAATCCATTCAGCAATTAACAAATGAAGAGTTTGGTTCCAAAATGCAAAATAAAACCATTTTGATGAATTTGAGTAAAATGTGTTTTCTGTACCAAGAAAGTGGCATGATGAAAACCACTATAACATATTTAGCTTAAAATAACATTCAAAATTTTAATCCAGGTTTTGGTTTTTCAGAGATATATTATAATTCTTTCCCAAAATTGCAATAAATCCATGCTACTTTTTTTTTTAATGTTATTTTTCATATTTAAACTGATGAAAATACACAATATAAGTTGATCCACATATGACTCTGAACTTGGTCAATAATAATTTTATAGACAGGCACTGGACTAAAAATACATTCAATAGTCATTGCTTCCAAAATGAATTCAACGGGTCATCTTGTTAATGCTATAAATTAATTACAACAATAAAATACAATTTCATCATGAACAACAACATGAACAACATCACATTAGACTACAGAAATTCCAAAATTACATTTCCCTTAAATTCAAATTCCACAAGTGCATTCATCTTTCCCATGTTACATTCCTTTAGTTGACTAGTGCTATGTGCTGTATTAACAAAAACATAAATGGCATTAATAAAACACTAACACTGACAAGCAATATCGCATTCATAATCGAATGTGATTCATCTAACATTAATGAACGCAATATAGAGTTGCTTGTCAGTGATCTACGGCTCTGTGTATTAAATGCATTTGAATAATTTCCATCTGGTGATGGTGATTTATCGGTACTAATCACAGAACCGGCTTTACTGATGAGATGTGCATGACAATCACATGCAATTTACTATGCAGCATGAAGTAGATAAGGAAAACTAGGAAGCTGTGTGTATATACTGTGCTTCAGAATACAAACAATTGATTAAAAAACGTATCTTCTACTCCTGTTGTGATACCTTCAAATAAGACTTAGCAATGACATTGGAATTTAGGAAATTAAAGGCTGTTCTCTAATTTTGATCTCCACTGTGTTTATGAGAATATATGTCTATTAATCTTGTTGTATGGACATGTACAGGGGGTAAATGCTGATTTCCAGTCAGGATTTAGAGCGTACTGAGACTGCTCTGATTAGAGTGAACAAAGAGATATCATATCAATCACAAGTGCAGTATGGAGTACCTCAAGGCTCAGTACTAGGGCCGTTACTTTTTACTCTTTACATGTTACCCCTGGGAGGTATCATCTGGAAACATGGTGTTAGCTTTCATTGTTATGCTAATTGTTACTCTCTCTCACACACACTAACTCACTTACAGGGTTGGCTCCCACCAAAGCTGTCTCCAGATCCGATTGGTGATAATGGCACCAATGAGCAGCAATAAAATGATCTGTTGTGCCTGAAGAGGGAGCTCTGCTCAACTTGTACTGTTGTGTGTTTGCTACAGTAAGTTGATGCTCTTAGCTTGCCTGTTGATCTGCCTATTGTGTGCAGTGTGGATTTTGGTTTTGAGGTGATAAGGTGTCAATCTCGTTTTTCATTTTGTATATTTTGTGAAGTATTGTAAATAGTCTTTTTTGCACTTGGTAGCTGTAGCGGGTGAGTGCCATTTTCTTGCATCAAATTTTCTTTTGTATTTGATATATATATATATATATATATATATATATATATATATATATATATATATATATATATATATATCATTTACACAATGGCAGAGAAGAGACTTGTAAAGAGCAAAGATAACATTGCAGCTCGGTGAGTGAGATGCAGGCGTAACTGTAGCCATTAAGGTGTGTAAAGTGTGAATTTCTAAAACACTGTGAGGGAGTAGTTTTTCACTTCAAGCTTTCTTTTGTAATTGATATATTTATCATTTACACAATGGCAGAGAAGAGACTTGTAATGAGCAAAGGTAAAATGGCAGATGGGCTTGAACTGATGGAAGTGCAATTATATGCACGTAAGAATGATGCAGGTTCCTATCCAATACCTTTGCCTGAATAAGTGGCTTGTGCTCCAGATTCTAAGAGAAGTCGGCCCGAACCTACACTTGGGGAGGTACAAGACAATATCGTCAAGACATTGTGAAGAAGATGAGTCAGAATACAATTGTTCTTAATCAAGAAATAAAACAAAACCGCGAGTGTGTCAATTATTTGAAGGAGACCACAAAATACCTCTTTCAGGAGTTGAATGATGTAAAGTTAGACATCTCTAATATGAAAACAATAAGTTAAGACCACAAGCAACTGATAACGGATTTGGAGGACAAGCTCAATGAAACAGAAAGGTACCAGCTTTATGGACTGACAGAACAGGAAGGCGAGGATGTTAAAGTTTGAGTGGTTCATATCTGCAGCTCTGTCAGAAAATCCAGAAAATGCGGATGACTGTCAACAGAACCTTTATTGTCAGAGAAGATTCGTCCAGTTATCATCAGGTTCGTTGCCAGGTCAACAAGGGATCTCATCTGGAAGAAAGGAGAATTTAAAATGTAGGATTTTGCATTTTTGAAAGGATCTGACAGCAAAAGGCAAGGAGGCTCGTAACAAATTGTGGCTCCAAATTAATGCTGCACGTAATATATATATATATATATATATATATATATATATATATATATATATATATATATATATATATGTTAAAGAAAATCAAAATGGCGGACAGGAAGTTTGGCTGTCTACGGCAACATTGGTATCACTGTTCTCAGCATGACCCATGTCGTTTTATATATATATATATATATATATATATATATATATATATATATATATATATATATATATATATATATATATATATATATCAAAAAAACGTTGTAATCAAAAAAAAAACGACAAAAAAAAAACAAAAAAAAAATTATTCATATGAAAGTGAAAGTTACGTGACATTCAGCCAAGTATGGTGACCCATACTCAGAATTCGTGCTCTGCTTTTAACCCATACAAAGTGCACACAAACAGAGCAATGAACAGACAGACACCATGAACACACACCCGGAGCAGTGGACATCCAATTATGCTGCGGTGCCCAGGGAGCGGTTGGGGTTCAGTGCCTTGCTCAAGGGCACATAAGACATGGTATTGCCGGTCCGAGACTAAAACCCACAACCCTAGGGTTAGGAGTCAAACTCTCTGACCACTAGGCCACAACTTCCCAAAAAAGGGAAGTCTTGTGAGAGTCTTGTGGAATTACAATATATCCATTTTACAGTTCCAACTGCAAGCAGCACAATAACATTATCATGTAGCCTAAACATTATATCTTTCACTGATACACACAGTAGTAGAGAAAGACCTTGAGTTTGGCCTAACAATCTAGAAGAGGAAAAACCTTGAGCAGAGGGGGAAAAAAGAACATCAGTTACAATCTTGTTCCATTTGCACCTGCTGCACACTCTGACTGCAACTCACACTTGAAGTTTAATTGACAGGCGATCCGACCAATCATAATACAGAATCTGAAATTTTTGTCAAACAAACCAGACAGGAGTAGATTAATGTTAGTCAACCTGAACTTGAAAAATTGTGTTTATAGCCATCTCTCCGTAATTGAGGCGTTACAGCAATCTTTCCCAACACATTAAAGATATTTACATTTATATTTATTCATTTAGCAGACGCTTTTATCCAAAGCAATTTACAGCTGGGGAATACATCAAATGATTCATCTTAAAGAGGTAAATAGACACAGGAAGTGCTCATAATACCAAGTTTCAGGAATTGTTCAAATAGTATGAGCTAGACAGGGGAATAAGTAAAGTCAAGCAAAGGTGTGTGTTTTTTTTTAGGATGAAGTTAGATGGTGACGAAAGAGATTAATTTTCAGCTGTCGCTTGAAAATAGTCAGGAAGCAGCAATCTGGATAGGAATGGGAAGATCACACCACCAGCCAGGAATGGTGAATGAGAATGTTCTGGAATGTGTATGTGTGCCTCTCTGTGATAGCACCACAAGTTGTTTCTCACTTGTAGATCTCAGACTTCTGGAGGGTATGTATTGTACAATTTTTTTTTGTTTTGAGTTGAGACTTTGTTTCATACCTAAATTAACATCCTCTGCCTTGCCTGTTGGTGTGCTGCACCATGTGTACATTCAGTTCACCTACTTGTTCCGGTATCTGACGTGCCAACTGCAGCCGTAAAGACAAAGAACAGGAACATATGACCTTAAATAGAAAGGAAATACTTAATTAAAAACAAAAAATGACATAACTGATTCAGAAGAACAAATGACAGCCAGCTCTGTTTGGACCAAGCATTTGTGTGCATATCAAGTTATTTATAAATTGTCATAAAACTCATTTATGAATGCTTCTGTTGGACATGTTTTGTGAGTGTATCAACTGTGAGATATAAAATGCAAAACAGAAATAAACTCTTACCTATCAAGCTAAACATGCACACACTAAATGGTCTGTTCATCTTACAGATCAAACCACATTTCTAAAGAAAACGGATCACAGGTTTCAGTCTGACTCAGACGATGAGCTCATAGTGTCACAGTGTGAGATGACAGACATTATTAAAGGGATACCTCACTTGAAAAAATGATAATAATAATAATTTACTCACCCTAAAAAAACTAAACACTAAATAAATATAAAAAAATAAAAATAAAATGTTTTTCGTAAAGTTTGGTTACCAACACTTTATCTTCTTTAGAAAATGTTCAATGATCAAATGTTCAATGATATAACAAGGAATGTTTACTAGTGTATAGTCCTAAAAAGAGCCAGTTGAGCATTTATTTATAACCGTATATCATTCACACAGATCTTGTTGATTCCACCCCTATAGGAGGGTCAACCGCTTTCGTGGGAGGATTCAGAAGATGAACAGCTCAAGTGTTTTAGATCAGACTTTTCACAACTAAAGAAAATGTTTCACATGTTTGTTTTGTTCTGTTTGTGTTGGTGGCATTTGGCTGGTAAGTCTTAAATTTATGTTTGTTTGTTTTGTTTTGTTTTGGGGGGAGGGGCTTTAATATCAGTAACATTCTTCACAGATGTCATTAGAAATAATACAAAAAAATATATATATTGAATACAACTTATAGTGGTTAGAGAGTTTGACTCCTAACCCTAGGGTTTTGGGTTCGAATCTCGGGCCGGCAATAACATGACTGAGGTGCCCTTGAGCAAGGCACAGAACCCCCGACTGCTCCCCAGGCGCCGCAGCATAAATGATGAACACTGCTCCGTGTGTGTGCGTGTGTGTGTTCACTGCTCTGTGTGTATGCACTTTGGATGGGTTAAATGCAGAGCACGAATTCTGAGTATGGGTCACCATAACTGGCTGAATGTCACGTCATTTTTTTGGCAGTTTTTCAGGATATAAACTAAACCTATCAAAAAGCTAATGTTTCCCAATTAACTCCCTTGCTTTATAAATTAATGTATCATCTCTTCCGTTTTGGATTTCTCAATCTGGATCTAAATATCTGGGAGTTTCTATTACTCGCAGTTTCTCAGGTTTATTTGCAGTTTTTGCAAGCTTTGCAAGCTTTTTTTCATACACTAGAGAAACTTATTTTATCATTCTTGTGTAGGGGTAAGAATCCGTAAGAATCCAGTGTAGGATGTAGAAAATTGTTCATTTTTGTGTACCATACCACAAAATATCATTGACAAACAAGATAAAGAAAATGTCATCACCCCTTGCCACTTTATTAGCCAGGAAAATATTATTACTCGAGTGTAAATCAACAGTCCCACCTAAAGCTTCAATGTGGATGAGTGACCTGTTTTTATATTTGAAATTAGAGAATATTTAATGAAGGAATTGGTCCAAAAACTTTATGAGACATGGCAACCTAATTTTGGTCCATACATCTATGCAGAAATGTTGTATTTCAGCCACAATGGAGGGTTTTCGGGCATGAACAGCCTTTTTAAGGTCATGCCACAGCATCTCAATAGGATTCAGGTCAAGACTTTGACTAGGCAACTCCAATGTCTTCATTTTGTTTTTCTTCAGCCATTCAGACGTGAACTTGCTGGTGTGTTTTGGATCATTGTTCTGTTGCAGAACCCAAGTTCACTTCAGCTTGAGGTCACAAACAGATGGCCGGATATTCTCCTTCAGGATTTTTTGGTAAACAGCAAAATTCATGTTTCCATTTATCACCGCAAATCTTCCAGGTCCTGAAGCAGCAAACAGCCCCAGACCATCATTCTACAACCACCATATTTTACTGTTGGCATGATGTTCTTTTTCTGAAATGCTGCGTTACTTTTACACCAGACGTAATGGGGCACATCTACAAAGTTCAACTTCTGTCTCGTCAGTCCACAGAGTATTTTCCCCAAAGTCTTGGAGATCATCAATATGTTTTCTGGGCCAAACTGAGAGAAGACTTTATGTTCTTTTAACTCAGCAGACCATTTTGCCAGAGTCATGAACACTGACCTTAACTGAGGCAAGTGAGGCCTGCAGTTCCCTGGACATTGTTGTGGGGGGTGTTGTGATCTCTTGGATGAGTCGTCTCTGTCCTCTTGGGGTAATTTTGGTCAGCCAGCATCTACTGGGAAGGTTCTCCACTGTTCCATGTTTCTGCCATTTGTGAATAATGGCTCTTGCTGTGGTTTGCTGGAATACCGAAGCTTTAGAAATGGCTTTATAACCTTTTTCCAGACTGATAGATCTCAATTACTTTCTTTCTCATTTGTTTCTGAATTTCTATGGATCTTGGCATGATGTCTTGCTTTTGAGGATATTTTGGTATACTTCACTTTGTCAGACGGGTCCTAATTTCTTGATTGTGAACAGATGTGGCAGTAATCAGGTCTGGGTGTGGCTAGAGAAACTGAACTGGTGTGATAAACCACTGTTTTAACAGTGGGGCAAACACTTCTTCATACAGGGCCATGTAGTTTTGGATTTTGTTTTCCTTTAATAATAAAACTTTCATTTAAACCTTCATATTGTGTTTACTTGTGTTATCTTTGACTAATATTTAAATCTGAAACATTCAAGTGTGACAAACATGCAAAAAAAAAAGAAAGAAAAAGAAATCAGGAAGGGGTCCAACACTTTTTCACAGCACTGTATATATAATTATTATTATTATTTCTTTCCAAATTGTCTATTTTTATTATTGCTGTTGTTCTTTTAATTGTATTTTATTTTGGTGGGAAGGGTAATTGTGGGGGGAAAGCTATACACAGCAAAATCTCCAGTGTTAATTTAACACTCTTAGTGTGGAGTCTGGGGCCTGTTCTTCGTAGGTCGCTTATTACATCCGAGATCAAATGACACATCCAAGATGATATCATCGTGTTAATCATGATCCGGCTAATTGGGTTCTTCGAACACACCTGTTGTGTATGATTCGTATCGCTGGATCGAGTTATCTGAGATAATTGCGCGTACATGTGTTGTCTTAAAAGGGGATATGTATCGATACTCGAAACTATGATCAGCAGTGCAGCGATTGGCTGGTGGCAAGAAGGAAATGTAATGACGTCATATAATTTAAAACGACACCTGACGAAAAACTTGACAAATTTCTGGACTTTTATAAGGAAACAGCCAAGCAAACAAACCTACATAAATGTTATAATAGATACATGAAACAGATAATAGATACATGTTTTTATTTTATTAGATTTTTTTTCATGATTCCCAATTATTTAGATTTGTGCAGTGTTTACATTTTTATTTCAATGTAGAAATTATCTATTCATTTTATTTTATATTTGGAAAGATTTGTTACGTGACAGCATTTATGAAAGTTTCTTAAGGGTCAATATCATGTTATCTGCATCTCCTGCGCTCCATCAAGCCACTCTTATGATAGCAGTCATCACTCAAAATAATGCACGACTCTATTATCTGTATAGCATGTGTGTACGACTCTAATACAATTATGAAGTAATACTTTTATGACAAATAAATATTTCAGTGAGTAAAACTGGCTGTCTAGTAGGCTGTTATGGACTACACAGCATTTTTATATTATTTTTAAATATTTTTTTTAATGATTATTGTTTAAAATTATTGTCCCTGGATCAGTACGATACTCTTGTAATAAAGTAGCGGTGGTAGCAGACATATTTTGAGTTTCAGTTCTGGTTGAAAAGAAGCGATCTAATCCTGTTTACATGAAATAAGCCTGCTCCTGAGCAGGTTTAAGCTAACGGACCTGTTGCTATGACAGCAGCTCCGGGATGAGCTTCGAAGAACCAAACGATCCAAGATCATGCCAAATCGTCAACAATCAAATCCAGCTAACTGAGTTAGCGACGTACGAAGAACAGGCCCCAGGCCCCTGGACTCACATAAACTTTGAAGCAGTGTTAAAAGTAACACTGAAGCAGAGTTGAAGTTAATGAGATAATTAAGAAGTTAATTGAGTTATGATTGAGCATTATTGAAGACACCTGATGTTAACAAGCAGACTCACCAAACAAGAAAATCACAATTTGTGTGTCACCATTATAGTGGTCAGTGTTTGCTTTAGTTGGGATATTGAACCTTCAGATGTTTACTTTAGACTCTGTGTTGCTGTGGTAACAGAATTATAACATACAGACCAGAGCAAAAGCAATCATGTGTGCTATTGATTGTTGTTTGAACTTTTTATTCTAACTATATTTTATTTTTGCTGTTTTTATGTGAATTTTTAGTATCTAGTTTTGTGATGTTCAGAGTAGATCTGTTTATCTGGATATGCTGTTTGTCACCGTTGCTGAGATTCATACACTGATTCTTGTTATCTGTGTGTTCCTAAAATAAAGACTCTTTAATAATAAAAAAAAAAAATCTGAATCCCTTGCAAGAGACACTAGTGGTGGAAATTATTATTCTTTCTAGAGATTTGTTCATTTTCAGTTCGTTTACCAAAATGATTCGTTCAGTTATCATTTCTTCGTATTACAAAAAATATGCCAGCAGGTGGCAAAGAAGAGTGTATTAAGTGTTATGTCTTTAGTCAACGAACGGATTCACAAACTGATCTGGCTTTATTAAAATGTGTGTATAATCGCATTCAATATATAAAGTCTAATTAAGTTGTTTAGATGAACAAAGCACAAGGTTTTCTTGCCTAATTAGCATTTTAATTGTTTGGTCAGACAGTTTGTATATTATATATTCACATTCATAAATCGGGGATTAAACGTGGAGTTACTAAATATCAAAACAAGCGTATGTGCACAGTACTGTACCTTTGCAGTTTACTCTCATTCATTACGTTCACGAACGAGATAAGCTATGTAACAGTTCATTCATTCACGAACGACATGTATCCGTTCATTCAGCTCGTTCACGAATGACATGTGTTTCAGTTCAGTCATTTCATTCACGAACGAGATGTAGGCTACTAAATCATTCAACTCGTGCAAGAGCGACATGGGTACCAGTTCAGTCATTTCGTTCACGAACGATAAGAGCTCTAGATCTAGTTCAGACTCATGAAACATTGTTAATTGAAGGGCGTATTCGTTCACTACATTGAACAAATCACATACTCTGTCACATCTCATACTCGAAGGCTATTGGCTCGAGGTTGAGTAATTCTTTGACAGGATGAAATGGTTCAGTTTACCCGGTTCACTGAGCTGTGCATGCGCTACTAATAGCGCCACGCTGCTGTGGAGGGAGAAACTTCACTGAACGATAAATATGAGTCAGTGGATTACGTGAACGAGAACGATTCTTTCACCTAAAAGATTCGTTCAAAAAGAACAATTCGTTCACGAACGACACATCACTAGCAGACATTTTCATTGTGGAATCAAAGCTTTTACAATCAATATGGAAGTTTTATTTAGAGAAAACACTGTAAATTAGTTCAGTAACTCAGGTCAAACAATGATTACATTAAAACATAATCATCATCACCCGATGACTTTTGCTCTTGGCTTACCGAACAAAGTTTAAAAGTAAAAAGCCACAAGCCAAGATCACAACTAAATCAAACATTGAGCACTATAATGGTGACACACAAATTGTGATTTTTCTCGGTTGGTGAGTCTGCTTGTTAACATCAGGTGTCTTCAATAATGCTCAATCATAACTCAATTAACTTCTTAATTATTTCATTAACTTCAACTCTGCTTCAGTGTTACTTTTAACACTGCTTCAGAGTTTATATGAATCCACAGACTCCACACTCAGAGTGTTGAATTGACAATGGAGATTTTGCTGTGTAACCTTGAATTGTATAAAGTTTTGGAAAAATTCATATATATATATATATATATATATATATATATATATATATATATACATACATACATACACCAGATGCTTTAATCAGTGTAAAATCTGTTTGTTCATCAGGTGTGTTTGGTGAATCAGTTTCAGTGATGGAGGGAGATTCTGTTACTTTGAAAACTGATGTTACTGAAGTACAACAAGCTGACGACGTAGTGTGGACATTTGGATCATACAGTTCTTCTATAGCTAAAATTAAAAAACAACATCAAATCTTCTCCACATTTGATGTTCCTGATGGGAGATTCAGAGACAGACTGAAGCTGGACAGACAGACTGGATCTCTGACCATCACAAACATCACAACTCAACACGCTGGAGTCTATATTGTAGACATGACTGGAGCTAAACTGTCATCAAAAACATACAATGTTTCTGTCTATGGTAAGCAGAGATCATTTGTGACCTTCAATGCTACAAATTCTGTCAATTGAGTTTAACTTGTAGCTTCTGGTTTTACTGGAACCAGAATATTATTAGAACTACTGAAGTGTTTCCTCATTTTATATTTTGAAACAATAGTTGACTTTACCCAAGTTTTTGTCTATTCTCTCATGTTTTCAGCTCGTCTTCCTGTTCCTGTCATCAGCAGAAACTCTTCACAATGTTCTTCATCATCATCTTCATCTTCATCATCACAGCAGAATTGTTCATTGTTGTGTTCAGTGGTGAATGTGAGTGATGTGACTCTCTCCTGGTACAAAGGAAACAGTTTATTGTCCAGCATCAGTGTGTCTGATCTCAGCATCAGTCTCTCTCTACCTCTGGAGGTGGAATATCAGGAGAACAACAGCTACAGCTGTGTGATCAACAATCCCATCACAAACCAGACCACACATCTCAACATCACTCAACTCTGTCAACCATGTTCAGGTATGTCAGCGCTGACATTAATGTTGATATACTCTCAGTAATACAGTGCTGTTATTTGATAGTGTTTGTTGTAGGTCAGATGGACAGATTCAATCACACTAATGCAGGGTTGCCAACTCTCATGCATCTAGTGTGACACTCATACTTGGAATTCAGCGTGAGATTGATGCTGAAAGCGTGAGTGTCACGGCAGATGCATGAGAGTTGGCCACCTTGCTAATGGCTCATTTTATTCATTACAGATCAGGGCTTACCTTTACTGTACATCGTGCTGATTTCTGCTGCTGCTGGATCTCTGTTGATCGTAGCTGCAGTCTTGTGGTGCTGTTTCTGCTGGAGACATAAAACAATAGTTCAGAAAAGTAAGCAATTAATGCCTTTGTTGAAATAATTATCCTATTTTAGTTATACATTTAAATATAAGATTGACAGCTTTGTTGTTTTAACATGACTGTGATTATTGTTAATGCAGTAGTGATCCGCTAGATATACGAAAATGATTCAACACTGCATACACCAAGAACACAAAAAACGGTAAGATCATTCATGACTGTTGTAAGATGATGTTGCAGTCTGATTAAAGCTTGATGACTGAAGTTTTGTGTGTAATATGACAGACAGTGAACAGATGTGGGTGGTCAGACTTTATCATGTTACTGATAAATTATTAGTGTCTTAATTTTCTCAGTTCAACACTCAGTTCTCAGTTCTTCACTCACTTTTAACGTTCATTGCATCATCTCCCTCATTACTTTCAGTTCCCTTTCAGTTGGTCACGTTCAACGTTACGAATGGGATCTCGCCTGAGAGCCCAATCATCTTCTAGTGGTACAAAACGAGCCAATGGTACTCATAATACCTACCTTGGTCTGCGGAATTTGCATCGCGAGCTCCGCCCCGCACAGCGGGTATATAAGTAGCAGCGTGAGCAACTCGTATTCAAGCTTTCGCTTCGGAGCCAAGCACATCGCTTGCTGCTTTCACTTGAGTTTTCACAAGCGAGTCAGCTGGTGTTGGTGTGACGGCACAATTAACCAGTTCGTCTGGGTTTCCTGCGACAGCTACTGCATTGCCCTGAGCGCTTTAACAGAAAGAGCTCATTTCTTCTCACAAAAGAGTAACGGGTCGATTTGCATCTTTTTAAAGATGTCATTCCGCCCGTGTGTTTCTGTGTGCGGTCAATACATCGCTCTTCGTGACCGCCATGAATGCTGTGTCACGTCTCTGGGTTTCCAGCACGGTGAGACTGTGTTTGTCGCTGAGACTGTGTTCGTGGATGGGTCATGTTCTCATTGCAGGGACATGATCATCTCGGCAGTAAGATTGAGACTCGGATTACCTTAAAAGGTACAGAGTCCCCTCTGCCACACCCAGTTCTAGCTCTTCTTCTCGTAAGAGGGCTACTTCGGCTGGTGGCCAGGGTGATCTGAGGGTAACCGTGTGGGCTTCCCTGACGAGCCAACCTCCTCGGGCCACACCCCCCTCACATATGCCGCAGCTGGTTGAGTCTCCAGATGAGTTTGCTCATGTATGTCAATCGCCGCATCACAAGGCAGGCTTGAGTCCTCGGAAAATGAGGATTCACCTGCGTTGCCTCCCTCGGGAGTGCCAGCGTTGTCCGAGTCCGATCCTGAGCTGGCGGCCATACTTTCCTGGGCAGCGGAGAGTATCGGGCATGAGTGGACTCCTCCGCCCCGTCCCGAGCGCTCGAGATTGGATGATTGGTTCCCACAACCCATCTCTGCCCCTAAGCCTGCCATACACCAGGTCAAGCGGCATTCCTGAGTGACCCGGAGTTGGAGACGTCAGCTCGTCAGGAGATGGTAGCAGGATCACTCCTTTCCAGAATCCTTTGTTCTCATTTTCTTTTTGTTCCGCCACTGGCCCTGCAGCCGGTGGTACCCAAACCTTCACTAAAAGAGCTGTTTCCTCTACCTCCGGGTCCCAAGAGGCCACAAACGACAGTTGGCGATGTGCTTCCTCAAGTCTCTCATTTTCCTGTCCCCTTGCCAGTTTCCATGCAAAGCCAGCTCCAGAACGTTTAGCTTTCTCATGCCCTCTTTGCTACTTGGAGTCAGACGAGTGCCCGCACTCCGCACCCGCTAAGGGATGCTCTGCCTCCCATGCCGGGGCTGTCTGCTCCACTATGCTGCCTCGCCGTGGGTATGCCTGTAGACGTTATATCCCCTTGCCACATCGCTGTTCTGCTGAACGGCCGGGTCACTGGCTCAGCTCCGAAGCAAAGACTTGAATGCGAGTTGCTCGCTCTACTCCTTATATACCCACTCTGCGGGGCAGAGCTCACAATGCAAATTCTGCAGACCAAGCTACTTTGTGTACCATTGGCTTGTTTTGTACCACTCTAAGGTGATTGGGTTCTCGGGCATGATCCCATTGTTAATGTCTCTGTTCCCTCCTTCAGGGAATGAGGGTTACATATCCATAACAGTTCTGCTGTCTAATATATTTGATCAATAAAGGGTTCAAAAGAACTGAATTTATTCAAAATAAAATAAAATAAAAATTCTAATAATATTTATTCTAATAATATATTTTCTTTACTATCACTTTTTATCAATTTAACACATCCTTGTTGAATAAAAGTATTGATTTTATTTAAAAAAAAAGAAAGAAAAAAATACTGACCCCAAATTACTGACCAGTAGTGTATATTGTTATTATAAAATATTTATATTTTAAAAACATAGATTATTTATTTTATTATTCATCAAAGTATCCTAAAAAGGATCACATGTTCTGAAAAAATATTAAGCAGCAGAACTGTTTCCAACTTTAATAATGAATCATCATATTGGAATGATTTCTAAATGATCATGTGATAATGATCCAAAAAATTCAGCTTTGCATCACAGAAATAAATAATTTAAAGTTTAATAAATTTAAAAACAATTAATTTAAATTGTAATAAAATATCACAATATTACATTTTTTTTCTGTATTTTTGATCAAATAAATGCAGGCTTAAATAGCAGAATAAATATATAATATAATATATAAAATATATAATATTATTTTTCTTTATTTCTTTTTTTTTACTGTGTCATCAGCAGGTTTCTAATTGAGTTTGTGTTTTCTTACAGAAATCAAAGGAGCCTGTGTATTTAAATATCGGCAGAAATAATCAACAATGATCAAATATATTTTAGAGCTCAATACGGAGCCCTGTTTCATACTTTTTAGTTCAAATTTAATCTCTGCCATGTCTGAAATGTTGTTGCTCTTTTTTTAGTTTAATTGTGTGTTTATCATAGCATCAGAAAATCCTGTAAATGTTGAATTTTTTAGCTAATCACCTAGGGAAATGTATAACTTTATTAAAATTTATCTCACCCTTAATGATGTCCTGCCTCTATCACTGTCTACTCCTGATTAAATAAATATATTGAATATTGCATATTCAATACAGGCTTAATAATAACAAAAATAAACTCAATTAAACACAGAATACATTTTAAAGATTCTTTTAACACACAATTTGTTCTGCAGGTGCAGGTCAGTAAGACAATTTTTACTCATATTTACACCTTTCCACTGACATCATTTTTATTTATTGGCGCCATCTGGTGGGTTTTGAATAACATCAGCTAAAAACATCATCACATTGTGTGTAGGTGTGTGTGTGTGTGTGATTACTTGCTTACTTAGAACTATTGGAAGTATTGAAGTGAAAACAACCGAGATTTCTTCAAGGAATTAAGTTGGGAAACTAATAACAATATCCAGCAACTACTAACTTGTCCCTAGTAATAATTTTGATCAAACAACATTTATTTGTAACTGTTGGTGAATTTTCAGGCTGTGGCAAGCTGATTAATTTTGTCAAGTTTTAAAACGGGGGGCCCAAACTTGGTCCTGGAGGGCCGCTGTCCTGCAGAGTTTATCTTCAACCCTAATTAAACACATCTGGATTCAGCTAGGTTGAACTGAATATTCAATATTTATATTTTATTAATTATGAATATTTAATTTATGTATCTGCTTCCTTTTTTAAAGATTGCCTTTTTTTTCTTTTTTTCTTTTTTACCAAGGCATTGTTAGATTCCAGTGTTTACTGTCATAGCTATGTAAAGAATTGATTTCAAAAACAGAATCATAGCTAATAAAATATTTCTTAATGATTAATAATGTTTTTAAATATGTAATTAACCTCAGAATGATCTCAAAGTAAGTCTGATTTTGTGGTGGCTGTGCTTCCAAGAGGACACTGGAAGAAGCTCTTAACCTACAAACTGAACACTCATCAAACAAAAGGTCGTTCTTTTGCATGAGCTGCTTGTCTACCCAACAGATCAAATCAGATTTCTGAAGGAAATGAGACCACCCCAGGTTTCAATTTGACTCAGATGTTGAGATGCTTGTGACACGCTTAAGACCCTCAATGAGAGATGGCAGATATTCTTTATTTACCAAAAAAAAAATTAATGATTATGAAATCATTTTTAAAATCTGTAAGATTTATCATTACATTTATGATTACAAATCATATTTTTAATAATTGACGCAAGCAAAATCTATACTTGTCAGAAAACAAATTAAATTTCAAAAATTAAAAATAAATAAATAAATAAATACAAATTAAAATGTTGTCTTTTTAATAAAGATTTTTGTTTTTGATACACACACACACATATGCATATGTGTGTGTGTGTGTGTGTGTATGTGTGTACACACACAGACTATTATAACGGACCCCTCTTCCACAGGACAGCATGCCAAAATATGCCTACTATTCGCCTTCAGATTAGATGTAAGGGTGAACTCGTGAATGAAGGCGTATAGCAGAATTAAGGTTTACCCAAGGAACGTATCATGTAAAATTACATTTATTTGTAAACATAAAACAGATCAAATTATTGATTCTCAGACGTCTGTCTGTCAATATGGTGACTTTCATTTTGTTTGGTGTTTTTGCTGCGTTACAAACTGATTTCAGGCTTTCTAAACCTAAAATAGTATATTATTCTGAGTTAAATCTGTTCATTCATCAGATGTGTTTGGTGAATCAGTGTCAGTGATGGAGGGAGATTCTGTTACTCTAAACACTGAACTTACTGAAATACACAAAGAAATTCCACATGAAATAATGTGGAATTTTGGAGCCGAAAAAAACTATGATCGCTGAAATCAGTGGAGTTTATAGAGTCTGCTTAACATCTGATGTTCCTGACGGGAGATTCAGAGACAGACTGAAGCTGGACAGACAGACTGGATCTCTGACCATCACAAACATCACAACTCAACACACTGGACTCTATGAAGTAGAGATAACTGGAGTGAAACTGTCAACAGAAGAATTCAGTTAAAAAAAAAAAAAAAAAATCATTCAGTTTCTGTCTATGGTGAGTTAATACATAATTTGTTGAGCATATTCATGTTTTATTAAATTAATATTTTGGGTTCAAATAACCATGGACATAATGTGTGGCATAAGGTTACATACCACAAATATAATTTTGATTCATTAAAAAGAGAGAGAGAGAGAGAGAGAGAGAGAGAGAGAGAGAGAGAGAGAGAGAGAGAGAGAGAGAGAGAGAATCAATGTTTCAGTGAGGTGCTTACAAGGTAAGTCAATTCGTTTTTTTATTTCTTTATTTTTTTTATTTACATATTTACTCTTTATTGACTTCTATGTAGGCACCTCACTGTAACCTCCATTTTCCCATTAAAATTTTAAAAGAACAATGCTGATTATTGAGATTAACTTCTTATAATTCTGCTCATTCATGTTTTTAGCTCGTCTGCCAATGCCTAACCTTACCAGAGATACTTCACAATATCTTTCATCATCATCTTCATCATCATCTTCATCACATCAGAATTGTTCACTGGTGTGTTCAGTGTTGAATGTGGGTCATGTGACTCTCTCCTGGTACAAAGGAAACAGTTTATTGTCCAGCATCAGTGTGTCTGATCTCAGCATCAGTCTCTCTCTACCTCTGGAGGTGGAATATCAGGAGAAAAACAGCTACAGCTGTGTGATCAACAATCCCATCACAAACCAGACCACACATCTGGACATTTGTGAACTTTGCTGGCCGTGTCCAGGTATACAGTATTGGTTCAGATATTCACATTGACTTCTTCAGCTGATTTCATGCTGTTGTTTGGTAGTGTTTGTTGCAGATCAGGTGACAGATTCACTCACACTAATGGCTCATTTTATTCATTACAGATCATGGACTACCTTCATATGACATAGGGTTGATTTCTGCTGCTGCTGGATCTCTGTTGATTGTAGCTGCAGTTGTTATGTGCTGCATCTCCAAGAAATGTAGGAAAATTGACAGAAAAGGCAAGTGATTCAGAATGCTTTTAAGCAAAGTAATATGAAAAAATATACTCTAAATATTTTAATCAATTAAAGGGATCATATGATGCTGCTATAAAGACCATTATTTCATGAATTTGGTGTAATTAAATGTATTTATACGGTTTAGGGTTCAAAAAACACATTTTCCACATACTATACATTTTTGTTTCTCCTCTATGCCCCGCCTTCTGAAACGTGTCCATTTTTACAAAGTTCATCAGTCTGAAAACCGAGGTGTGCTCTGACAGCCCTGATATCCAGTGCTTTGTGAATGCTTCAAGTGTGTGACAGAAATGTTATGCCCGTTGTCATACTTTGATGCCTTTCCGGGTCAGAACACAAGCGAGACAAGACAAAAACTAAATTTGCCCAAAACATTACAAACGGGCCAAATGTGGCATCCAGTGGGGACATAATAATGGATTATAATGACTTATAGTGTGTTTTTATGCATTGTGTTACATTGTAACATGTTAACATTAATTCAAGTTAAGTCAATTCAACTTTATTATCAATTTTTCCACATGTACAGTACATACATAACGTCAAAATTGCGTTACTCTCAGACCCTCGGTACATACAGATAACACTAACAGTGGAGCCTAAAAATCTAGATCAAATATAAAATATAAGATACAGCTATACAATAAAGGGCATGCAAAAAAGACATATAATAAAATTTAAAATAAATTTAAAGCAGCTCAAGACACATGGCAGATAGAGTGCAAACCAGTGAAGTGAACAAACAGTTCAGATAAAAGATTTTTATTGCAAAAAAGCTTATTCAGTATGATTAAAGTGACAGAGGGCTCAAGAGCAGTTCTGTAAATGTCCTGGAGGGAGGGAAGAGAGACACGTTTTAGAGGGTTGTAGCTGACTCTTAACTTTTATAAATCTCTTTGGATTTGAGACTTTAGTCTTTGGAAATTTTAGATATCTTCTTTATGCAACTTGAAATCGCATCAGATGACCCCTTTAATAGACAAAATTACAATAAAAAATGTAAAAACATTGCAGTTATAAATATATATTTATTATTTGTCTGTTATTACATAAATTAAAATCTTGTTAATAACACGTGTTGTAAAGAAACAAATATACTGTAGATGATTGAGTAGCTGTTTAATGCAACTATTATTGTTTGAACAGTTCAGACTTGTGAAGAAATGATCACTTATCCTGAGCCATTGTAAGATAATTTAATCTGTATTTAGTCACTGCATCAGTTCATATGTGTCAAACCCATAAGATTGAAATTCAATGTGAGTAACTCTCATATATGTATATGTAGGTAGAAGCACATTTTCCTAAAATGTAAATTAAGTGAACATTTTCATTTTAGCTGAAACATGCTGTAAAACTATTTGATAGCAAAGTAATGCCTCACAATTTATGTCAATAGTATGTTAAGAACTGACGTCAGATGTCAAGAACACTTTGCTCAAGATGCCTCATAGCAGACCATATAAACTCAAGGGCTAGAAATACTTGTTTGAAATTCTTCATGTGAACCATTGAAGTCAGAAAGCCACATTCTACTGTGCAACCAAAGACATGCTTCACAGGTCTTTTACACATTGCCACATTTCTAATTTTGTTATTATTATGGTATCCTGTGTGATGAGTTTTTGACAGAAAGGATTTCTAATCATAAGTCTCCAAGTGCAAAACCATAGATGCAAAATATTCGTCAAAAATACTAATTTAATTCTGTAAAGACATATCAGTATCTGTTGAGTGGAGTTTGTGCATGAGAATGTGTCAACTGCTGTATGTTTGTGGTTGATGTTTGTTTATGAGGTGTCTGTAGTCTCTCTATGAATAGCGTGTTGTAGGTGGATTTTTTTTTCATTCCTGCCCAGGATACTCACAGTTTTTTTTTTTTTTTTATCAATTCATTCTTACTGAAGTTACCGCAAAGTATTTGTGCAAAATCATTCTTTCTGTTTCACAACACCCAAAGACAAAAAGTCCACAATTAAACATATTAAACTTGATTAACTTGAAACTAAATGTTTCCCATATGACCCACATTAATTAAATGATCACCAAAGTGAAAATTGAACCAGTTCTCCTCTCTTCATACAACATGCTCCTCAGAAAAGGTGAGCTTAGCCTTTTAATATTTCTGCTGATGAATGGCTTGGTCACTGCAGAGTGTTTTCTGTCCGACTTCTCTTAAACATGCTGAGACAGATCTTTACCCTGTTCAGTGCTGAACCTGCAAGCAATTCCAGCTGCAGTGCTGAACCGATTCCCCATTGAGACTCTCTGCATTATCCTGTCTTCTCGCACATTTGTCTTATGTGAACAACCTTTTTGGCGGATATGAATGAAGTAGTGTCATTGTAAACCTGCAAAATTTGAGAAATCACAGATTTTAAATGACCTGGACAACCTCCTGTTGCATAGTTTCAGTCACCTTAAAGCAGTCTGTCATATTGCAATCTCAGTAAAAATGGGAGGAATGAAGCCAGTTAAATAGGGTTTGTCATATAATTGAGAAATTAGCAACTGAATGCTGCCCCAGATAGTTGTTCAGTGTGAACTCAGCATAAGTATTCTCTCATTTTGATCAGAGCTTTTTTTCAAATATCTCATTTAAGTTTTTATGCTGTGCTTCAAAATGCATTTAATATATGAAATATAATTTAAAACTGCCATTATAATCCTTTTAGGACCACTTAAAATAGGATTAAGCAGTGACCTTGAAGTGTAGGAAATTATAGGTCCTTCTCTAATTTTAATCTCCACTGTGTGTATGTGCGTGCATATGACTTTGTTTCCAGATTCCCTCCTCTAGTTGCTTTTCTTGTTTTTTCATGAGTTAATTGATTAGCTCTCATCTGTTCTGATTCAATTAATTATCCTTCTGTGCATTTAAGAACTTCGTTTCGTTAGTTGTTTGTCTGGTCTTGTTTATGATCAGTGTGTAATGTGTTGCTCTGTTTCATGTGCTTTTCAGTTTCAGTTTTATTATTTCATTTTATTTTATTATACAAACAGCTAAATTACTGTGCACCTTATTAAGAAACAGAAACATGAAGTCAGTCTGCCCCAACAAACAGTCTGCAATATCATTTTGAAATGAAAATTCATTTATTAATCTTGTTCTATTGTTATGTTTAGGAGGAAAATTAATCTTACTTCATCAATATAAAGTGTCTATACTGCAGTTAGTATGCATGCTATAATAGGGCGCCATCTAGTGTACTAACAATTTACCTCTCCAAGATTAGCTTCACCTTCTGGCATAAGATGTGATTCTGTATAATTAAAACAGCTCAAAAATAATTTAAAGGATTTTCTTACTTCATCTTTTGCTTATACAAGACACTTGATTAAGGAACTCTGTTAACAAAAAGTCATTGTTTGGTGTTGTGGTTGAAGGGATGTAAAATAAAAAAGAATTGCTAGAGGTATGCAAATTGCTGCAATATTTAAAAATACATTTTTTTACATACATAACGTCAGACAACTAGATATACATTTTTAATGATAAAAAGAATATTTCCACTATTAAAACGGTTGAAGTCTTAATAGGAGCTAGAAGAATATTTGTATTTAACTCTATGGCAATATAAGGTGAAGTATACATCAGAGATGATTTGCCACAAGCTGCAACTATAGGAACTACACTAACTTTTGCCACGTTTCCACTGAAATTACCCGGAACATTTGCAACCGGTTCTTGACTCGTGAACGAGTCAGTCTATTGTTCGTTATCTGGCTCGGCTCGGTGTTCATCACAGCAGTTCAGTCAGTGTACTGTTTGAGTGCATGAATTACTCCGGGATATTGGTTTGTTTGAACTCAGAGGGAGTGTCAGCCACATTAAAAAAAAGTTAACATCTTAAGTCATTTGTGGATTAATGTGTATTAGAGATGCGAACCGTTTAAAACGATTCAGTTCGATTTGGTGAACTGAATGATTCGTTCGCGAACCGGAAATCCAGCTGCTTTGTTTTGAACTCTCTCTCACACAGACACGGAAGAGAAGACAATGCTGAATAAAGTTGTCGTTTTTTGCTATTTTTGGACCAAAATGTATTTTCGATGCTTCAAAAAATTCTAACTGACCCTCTGATGTCACATGGACTACTTTGATGATGTTTTTCTTACCTTTCTGGACATGGACAGTAGATCGTACACACAGCTTCAATGGAGGGACTGAGAGCTCTGACTAAAGCTAAAAATATCTTAAACTGTGTTCTGAAGATAAATGGAGGTCTTACATGTTTGGAACAGCATAAGGGTGAGTTATTAATGACATAATTTTCATTTTTGGGCGAATTAACCCTTAAATTTATGTTTACAATGAACATAAGAAAATAAATCCAGAAAAGGAATGTTTAAAAAAAAAAAACATTTTTGTCATCATTGTTGTATTTTAAAGAGATAAAATGGTTCGTATAAATCTTTATTGCATACAATATAATACAATACAGATTTTTGGGACAGTTTAGGTGAATTTTTGGGCTGAAAGTTGTTGACCCAATCTGTCATTACTGTTAAACACTTAAATGACATGGTCTAGTAAAGTCACACAATTTTTTTTTTTTTTTTAATCAAAAGTAAGATCAGTAATGGTCTTAAAAAAATAAAAACCTCTGTGATTTATAGCAAATACTATTTGAAATATTCTGTGCGAGCTACATTTGTGGTCATGAATGACTAGATTAGATTCACCTTAGAGGTTAAAATAATGTTCCTCACAGCAAATTCATGTTTATCTTCTTTAAATTACTTCTTCTGACAGTGGAACCTGAAATACACACAAGAAAAGGATCTTTGGCTGTGACCAATTGCCCATAAATAAATGTTGCATAACAGCATGGTTCTGAATCGGTTAAAGGAATGAAAACAAAACAAAACATAGTAACAAACAAAAGTTATTTCACAGAAAATCACTTATTTAAGTAATACTATGTCCGTCCTAATCTTATGTTTTTAAGCTGAATTTGCTTTGCCGGTTTGTAATCACAGAAACAAAGAGAACTCACAGTGTTTCACTCCAAACGCAACAGCCACGGTCAGCACCAGTATGACTGCACCAAAAATTGTTATCCTACGTACAATTAGATCCATTGCTGGAGTTTCTAAATGTGAATCTGTAGTGAATGGAAGGAGTCTGTCATTAATCTGATCAATAAGAAACAGTATAAATCATCAGCAAATCTAATACAGAGTAAATGTGAACGACGATAAAATAGAACATTATACTTCATACATGATGACTTAAAAAGAAATTACAATCACAACTGAATAACTAATTTCTTTTAGTTGAAAATGGATTTAAATCTGAGCAGGGTTAACATTACCTACATGAGGTTTGGCAAAAACTGTGAGAGTGAGTTTTACATGTACATTTCATGATACCATGGGGTCAAATTGTAAGCATCATCCAACATAAAAATATATAGCTTGAAATGATATCCAGTGAAAATATCATTAGAAATCTGAGACACTGGTCTGAAAAGAGCAGTAGAAATAACTTCTGAGCCATTCAATGACTAAATCATACTCACCATTGACAATAACATTGAAGCTCCTGATAATACTGCAGCTGCTGCTGTTGATCTGTAGTTTATAAAGTCCAGAATCTGTGCATCTGGTGTTTGTGATGATCAGTGATCCAGTCTGATTGTCCAGTTTCAGTCTGGCTCTGAATCCCTCATCACTACCCTGTACATCTGTACAGGTCTTATTTGGATATCCATTGATTCCAGCGATGAAAGTATCATTAAAACGACATATCTTCACATCATCTTGATTTTCTACACCAGTACATAAAGTCACTGTTTCCCTCTCCATCACTGGCACTGTCTTTATTTGATCTGTAGCAAAAACACCAGAAATACAAATGGACAGCAGACATAAGGATCCTTTTGAAGCTCAACAACAACAAACTGCTGACAAATGCATGTATTAATTTCCTGGATCTTGAGAAATTCCGCAGAAACAAAAGTAACTGCAAAATAAATGATGGCAGCTGCTTTTTTCTGAGCTCCTCTCTGTCACAACTTCTGTGCCGTTTCGGCTGTTTTGTGTTTAAGGACATGTTAAAGCATATTCCTTGTTCCTTGTGTTACGCTACAGGATTTCACTGTTGCAAATATTGTAGTTCAGCCTTGTTCTGGACTTCTAGACTATTTTGTTATCCTTGTTTAGGAGGATCTCCTCATGGCCACAGATTACAGATTACACAGCCTCATCCCAGATTACACACTGCGGATCTAGTGCTTCTACGTCTGGTGGTCCCAAGACAGGTGCATCTCAATAAATTAGAATGTAGTGGAAAAGTTAATTTATTTCAATAATTAAACTCAAATTGGTTCTTTTAATTGTGATGATTTTGGCTCACATTTAAACAAAAACCCACCAATTCACAACAAATCTCAACAAATTAGAATACTTCATAAGACCAATAATAATAATAAAAAAACATAAATTGAATTGTTGGCCTTCTGGAAAGTATGTTCATTTACTGTACATGTATTCAATACTTGGTAGGGGCTCCTTTTGCTTTAATTACTGCCTCAATCCATCGTGGCATGGAGGTGATCAGTTTGTGGCACTGCTGAGGTGGTATGGAAGCCCAGGTTTCTTTGACAGTGGCCTTCAGCTCATCTGCATTGTTTGGTCTCTTGTTTCTCTTTTTCCTCTTGACAATACAGTAGCTCATAGATTTTCTCTGGGCTTCAGGTCTGGTGAGTTTGCTGGCAAGTCAAGCACACCAACACGGTCATTTAACCAATTTTTGGTGCTTTTGGCAGGTGCCAAATCCTGCTGGAAAATGAAATCAGCATCTTCAAAAAGCTGGTCAGCAGAAGGAAGCATGAAGTGCTCCAAAATGTCTTGGTAAATGGGTGCAATGACTTTGGTTTTCAAAAAAAAAAAAAAAAAAAAAACAGTGGACCAACACCAGCAGATGACATTGCACCCAATCATCACAGACTGTGGAAACTTAACACTGGACTTCAAGCAACTTGGGCTATGAGCTTCTCCACCCTTCCTCCAGACTCTAGGACCTTTCCAAATGAGATACAAAACTTGCTCTCATCTGAAAAGAGGACTTTGGACCACTGGGCAACAGTCCAGTTCTTCTTCTCCTTAGCATTAGCCTCTGACGTTGTCTGTGGTTCAGCAAATTCCTTGACACGTCTGTGTGTGGTGGCTCTTGATGCCTTGACCCCAGCCTCAGTCCATTCCTTGTGAAGTTCACTCAAATCCTTGAATCAATTTTACTTGACAGTCCTCATAAGGCTGCGGTTCTCTTGGTTGGTTGTGCAAGATTTGACATGTCGTTTCTTCCACTCTTTTCCCTTCCACTCAACTTTCTGTTAACATGCTTGGATACAGCACTCTGTGAACAGCCAGCTTCTTTGGCAATGAATGTTTGTGGCTTACCCTCCATGTCAAAGGTGTCAATGATTGTCTTGTGGACAACTGTCAGATCAGCAGTCTTCCCCATTATTGTTTAGCTTAGTGAACCAAACTGAGAGACTATTTTGAAGGCTCATGAAACCTTTGCAGGTGTTTTGAGTTTATTAGCTGATTAGCATGTCACCATATTCTAATTAGTTAAGAGTGAGTTGGTGGGTTTTTGTTAAATGTCAGACAAAATCATCACAATTAAAAGAACCAAAGACTTAAACTACTTCATTCTGTGTGCATTGAATTTATTTAATACATGAGTTTCACAATTTTAGTTGAATTACTGAAATAAATGAACTTTTCCACAACATTCTAATTTATTGATATGCACCTGAATCTGGTGCCAGAGGTCATTCTACTGTCCACAGTTCTTCCGGTTGTGGCAGTGTCTGTTTACCTTTATTCTACACACCTTTTCTCTTCTCATAAAAATGGTTTGTTGACTTCCTGGATCCTTCCTCAGAAATCTGCAGGGGGCTCAGATTGGTTAGCTGGCTCCATGGCCGTACCCAGGGTTTGAAAATTAGAGAGGCCTGGGGCTGGGTTAAGAATTGTGCTATAATAACATACACATACAATTACACTAAACACTTTAAAAGAGACAGAAATGTAGACGACTGTGAAACATACTTTCTCAGTTTTGGAGGAATGACCGTTGTTAAATGATATCACACTGCACCATTATAGGTTAGAGGTTTATCATTTTATCAGTTGTTTATATTAATTCAACATTGATTATTACTGTTATAGTTTTTACTAACCATTGCTGTCTTATGAATATTGTTAGCATAACTTTGAAAATGTAACTACAATACCTAACATAGACTTCCTCAGTTTTGCATTTTTTTATTTTATTATTTAATAATTCTGTAACCTTCTTCTTCTACAGGTTTCTGTGTCCAGCTCTGCTGAGATCTTTGGCTCTGTTAGCACCATTGTAGTCTTCAGCCCTGCCAGTCCCACCATGGTCTGCAGCACCATCACCTCCACCTTTTCTGCTCCGTCTTAGTGGTCTATGTATTCACCTGCTCTGCCTTGGTGATCCCCTGCTCCTTCTGCTCCACCTTGGTGGTATCCTGCACCATTAGCTTCATATTGGTTGCCTTCTGCTCCAACTTGTTGGTTTACATATACATCTGTAGGATATCTGCTCTGGGGGTCTCCAGTATTGCCTTACCTTTGTGGTCTTCTGATACATCTACTCTGCCATTGCCCCTGCCCTACTGGCTTCACCCAAGTTCCCTGAACTACCAGTTTTATCCTGGTTACAGGCTCGACTCTGGCCCCCAGCTCTGTTGGCTACACTATGGTGTTCCACATTGCTTGCTCCACCTTGGTCCCCAGGCTTACTTCCTCCTCAGGGGCCTGGCCTTCCTTTCCTCCTTTATGTAGATACAAGGCTATTAACCTAATTTTACTAAGCCCACAATATGACACTGAAAAAGTCTTCAAGAGATACTTAGCTATAAAGGAGGATACACCTTTATGTTATCCAGTTCCACTGTTAAATTGGAACAACATTATACTTGCGACTGGTTTGAAAAAGCTCACAGAGGAAAATATATATATGCATTGGAATTTGTATTGGCTAAATGCAGTTAAAAGAGATCGGCATCAAATGAAAAATGGTCGAAGTAGATGGTGAACGTGATTTTACATGTACAGCATGTTCCTGGAATAAATTCCTATCAGCCAATCAGAATTGAGGGATACCTTTCAGGAAATAACTGTTTTAGGCTTACAATCAGGTTTAGGTGCTTCTACACCCTTGTTAATCAGCTATCATTTCCCACTGATTTTAGGAATAAATTATGGGTAGGTTTAAGTTTAGAGGTAGGGATTGGGTTAAGTCTATATTTTTGGACAATAATGTTGATCCAGGAACATGTCTTACTTGGCAAAAACGCGGCAACCAATGTAGACATTACTTTGAATAGAGTGGATTCACACCTCAGAGGGGTTAAAAAGATGTGTGGTGAATACATCTCTCTAAAGTGAACAACTTAGAGGCACAATCTCGAGAAGAGAGAATGTCCCCCATATTCATTTCAGATCTAATTACTAAGCTATTTCACTGTGATAACTTCCTAAACCAGACAAAGCCCCGTTTCAGAACATACCCACATATTTGCCTCATTATTCTTTTACACCTAACAGCTAGTTTCTGTAAAGAAGTCAAAATGTAACTTTGTTGTGTTCAACTCAACTCGATCCCAGAAAATCGGGATCATTTTTAATCAAATACAAACTCCTATGAATATTACCTGTTATCCAGTATACTTGCCTATTTGTGACAATCATAATTTTCTGCCAGGTAAGTCTGCTAAGGTATTTTCATTGTAGAGACACAAAGGACTGACCACAGTGAAGGGTTTATATGTAGATCGTAAATCCACTGCTTTTGACTACTTTCACTTGTATTGGCATAAGAATTGTCATCGTCAGATCACCTAAAATTAGCATTGGAGGATGACATTGGAATTAATCTCTCAAAAACATTTGGCAAGAGGAGTTGATATCTGTGGATTCATATTTGCTCTGTTAATATTAGAATACAATTTTTATTTAAAGTAATAGGTTATATTATACGAAAGTCTAGCTCAATAAAAATGTACCCTTCAGATTAGATTTTTTGATGAATTCTAAGAGCTCTCTGACCCTCCCATAGACAGCAAAGGTACTACCATGATCAAGGTCCAGAAATATAGTAAGGGCATAAAGTAAAGTAATCCAGATGAAATCAGGGGTTCAACCTTAATTTCAGGAAGCTTCGAGAATTACCGAGCCTCTGATGTCCTTGCTATGTTTCTGGATCTTGATCGTGATAATTACATTTCTGTCAATGGGAGGTCTCACGGGTTTGGAACGACATGAGGGAGAGTAATTAATGTCAGAATGTTCATTTTTGGGTGAACTAACCCTTTAAATTTCAAGGTGTTGTATTATTTTTATAGTATCTGGTGTGTGTTTAGGAAAGAAGGGTTAGTACTAATTGTTTGGCAACTTTTTTTCTTACCGGACGGGATAATAATCTACTGCATTCTATAGCATCTGCCATAATTACAATCAACACATTAAAGTTGTGATTTAAACAAATATGGTCTGCTTTTAAACATTTGTTAAATGACTCACCATGAACAGTAACATTGAAGATCTTTTCACTGCTGGGGTTGCCTAAAATCTTCAGTTTATAAAGTCCAGCATCAGAGGTTATCATACTTGTGATGGTCAGAGATCCAGTCTGATTGTCCAGCTCCAGTCTGTCTCTGAATCTCTCTTTACACTGAACGTCTTTACAGGTCTTAATGAGATCTCCAGTGATCTGAGCGATGCGAATGTCTTTATAATACCATCTAATTCGGTCTCGATGATTTGTCTTAACACCAGTGTGTAGAGTGACAATATCTTCTTCTCTCACAGACATTGTAATTTCTTCAACACCAAACACACCTGAAGAAGAAACAAACTGTTAATTATGGATTATTTCTAGGATATTGGTGCTGTTTCAGTATTCAACGATATTTCCACATATAGTAACAACTGTTTCAATACACACACACACACACACACACACACACACACACATTATAAATTAAATACATTAAATAAAGTGTTTTAAATACTCATTTGCCTGTAAATCATATATATCATATATATTTATTCATACATATTCAAAACACAATATGACGTGAACAAACAGTAAATTAATTGCTCTACAAAAACAAACTCACATTGTATGGAAGGTAATTACATATTGTGTGCAATGTATGACACAACAGCATCATCTCAAATGTTAATTTAGAAAAGTTTTTTTTATTTTTTTACAACATCACCTGACCTTATCATTTCAAAACATGTTTGCCATTTATTTCGGTTTCTGTCTCTGTAACGTATTAGCGTGTAACAACGTGTCTTCGTTTAAAACAATGAAAACTTCAATGCCTTATCAACATAATAGCAGATACAATAAACATTTTTGCCTCGAGTATTAACCGACTAGTAAAGTGAAAATGAAATGTTGTAGCCTTACCGTAGTATAGTAAACCACACGTTGTCAGTAAAATAAAGAGAAACTTCATTTGTGCCACCTTTTTTCATGAGATAAATGAAACCTCGATCACGCAGCAAACTCGTTAGTGATGCTCCATATCCGACTGGGCATAGTAAAAATCCCAATAGTCACGTGATCGCCAACAAATCAAAACTCACTTGTGCGATAAGCGTGTGAAGTATACTCAGGCTTGGGAGAAACCCAACTATTTCAGGGAAGTAGCTTGCCATGTAGACACATTTCCGTAGGCTACATTGTTTATCCATTATCCATTACATCATATTAAATTATATTATTTCATGCTATCATTTAGAGACACACTTTAATAGATAAATCCGTTTATTTAGGGAGTGTGTGGCTGATTCATCTGACGGAGCTTTTAGCATTATTATTATTATTATTATTATTATTACTATTATTATTATTATTATTATTATTATTATTATTATTATTATCAATGTTAACTAACCCCCAGATGGCAATGTTTTCACCAATCTCGGGGCTTCATCGTCTCCTGGGTCAGTCATAGGAAAGCTTTCGTGTTTTTTTTTTTTTTTTTTTTTTTTTTTTTTTAAAGATAAGTATTGTTTTATTTCTATTATTTATATATTTTATTGTGTAACATCATGTATGATATCGAAAGTGAAAGAATGTGTGACTGGGGCTTTTCTCAGAAATCTGTAGTTATACATAAACCACGTGATTTAAAAAGAAATCGCCTCTAGACATCTTGTGCATCCAGCATTGATTAGTATTAGTAATGTTATTTAATATTTAATTAAGACTAAAGAGCATAGACATCATGAAATGATGGGAAAATTATAGAGTTATATCACATTTAATAGTAATGAAAATACTATTAAAATAATAATAATAATACAAAAATTTGTTTATATTAAAAGCCTTTATATTAAATAATTTATATTAAAAAAATGTATATCCCTATATTTGTGCAGAACATGTCAACATTTTGTGGTCTTCCAGTGGTTTGCATAACTCACAGTTTAGCATTATGTGATTAACTTACAACCAAACAAAAGAAAACAACATGCCTTCATCTGTAAAATGAATGCCTTCATCGTATGGAACACTGAACATGGTGTTAAAATGAATATTTGTCACACACGCCTCATCTTTGGTCAGGCGATGAAAGTAATTGAAGGAGGCTTAATGCTTTTGTCTTGTCTTTTTCTGTTGTGTTTTGTCTTTCAAGACATGCATTACAGCCTCCACATGGTTATTTTTAGTTGCCAAATGCTGGAAACTTTTAAGGTAAAGGGTCCACTTTTCACATAAATCATTCAGACTAGATGTGTGTATGTATAGTAGAACAGGAAGAAGCCTTTCACCTCTACCACAGACATGTGCCCAGTTCCCAACATATACAAGCTATGCACTCAACAGGTCAAACTACTTGTTAAAGCAAACCAACCACACGTTTCAGTTTGACTCAGTTTGAACTGCTGAAACCTGAGATGCCTGGTGGTCTAATTTTTAAATGACGAATGTTTTCCAGTTTTGAAAACAGTTTAAATCTAGTGTATGTTATATAAGACAAAAGCATCAGAGGAGGGTCTTCATTCTGTGTTGGGGGAGGATCACACACCAGGTTAACAGTTTGAGTTGGGGGATAGTCTAATAGATCAGACTCTTTACTGAGCTATTAGAGGATGTTACACAACTATGTTTTGTTTTGTTTGTGTTGGTGGTGTCAGATTGGTAAGTTTAAGAGGCATTTGTATTGCTTAATACAGATATAATTCAGGTCTGTGATTTCTATTTGTATTCACAGGGTCTCCATAGTCGTGGAAAACTTGAAGTTATTGGATTAATATAGATTTATATATATATATATATATATATATATATATATATATATATATATATATATATATATATATATATAAATTTTTTTTTTTTTTTTTTTTTTTTAAACTGTGATTTCCACAGTTTGAAAAGTAATACGTGTTGGGGGGAAATTTAGTGGAAAATAATGAGAATGTAAATGGAGGCTATAAAGTTTTCCATTGAGGTGCTTTCAAATCGCCCCCAGCAGTGAATAATCAGTGCGTGTTTTCTCTTTTTTATGAACAACAAAAACTATGGAAATATATTGCTAAAAATATACATTACGTGATTTAAGATTCAGTGAAAAGGGTGCAAAAAGGTGTGCACATCCAAACAACCTCACTCTAAAAATGGCTGGGTTAAAAATAACCCAATTGGCAACCCAGCACTGGGTAAATATTGGACAGAACACATGCTGGGTTAAAGTAACCCAGCATGCTGGTTTACACATTTTAACCCAGCATGCTGGGTTATTGAGAAAACCCAAGATAGAGTCATTTTTACCATTTGTGGGTTTGCATTTTTATGATTCTGGGTTATTCTTGCTGGGTTATTCTCATAATTTCACTTTTGCTTAACAAAGCAATCATGGATTAATAAATAATGAAGAATACAGGTTATTTAGACTGTTAAAAAATATTTTTAATGCCATCTGACATTCAAAAATTTGTACCAATGACAAACAACATGGAATTTTCCCTTTTTTTGTTTCCAGCAAATGCAAAATAAATAAAAATCACAGAAATACAGTTGCAATAAATAAGAAAATTATTTCTGAATGACCTGTGTCTAGCTGTTTAACTATTACATTTTGAGATTTTTAGCTATTTAAATACACAGTGAAATGACATTGACAATTAACATTCTTTAAATTTAAATGTAAAATCATTTAAAGATGTCCTTAAATTTATATCAAGTATATAAAGACTACTACGTAGGTAGATGTGCACTACTTAGGGTAGTTCAACATATAGTTCACTCAAAAATGAAAATTCTGTCATGTTATGTTATGTCGTTACAAACCCGTAAGCCCTTCGTTCATCTTCAGAACACAAGTTAAGATATTTTCGTTGATATTCGAGAGCTTTCAGACCAGGGTGAATAATTAGTGACAATTTTCATTTTTGGGTGAACTATTGTCAAACACTTAAGCTCTGAAGCAAAGATCTACACCTGAGAGCAGTGTACTCCGTTATAGAGCCTGTCTATGGAAGGACAATTTTCAAAAGGAATTGCTAATCATATTTTCAATTGCGTTTTCCACATGTGACAAATTGTGACAATCCAAACACAATTGCAAATCTTGAACAAAAACACTGTTTCAAAAACACTGAACAAAAATTACGGTTTCAGTTTTCATGAATGCACAGTGACTGCCAAATTTCAAATGGAAAAACAAAGTCAGTTTGTAGCTGTATTTTCCATGTATTATGAGTAATAAGCCTGTCATATTGATCAAATACTGCATCATAGCAGCTTTACAGTATTAAATAGGAAAATAGTGTGTAATAATGCAAAGGGACAAAAGTAAACACTCAGTTTTCAGTTAAAGTCAATTCGTCATTGATTCAGTGATGTATCGTCCCTCTGTGCAATCAAGTGAATGATATCGCTTGATATTAATTGTCCCCAACTAAAGAAAAACAAGGAACCAAAACTCCATCGGTGACAGAATGGAGAAAAAACCTTGGGAGAAACCAGGCTCAGTTGGGGGTCAGTTCTCCTCTGACCAGACGAAACCAGTAGTTCAATTCCAGGCTGCAGCAAAGTCAGATTATGCAGAAGAATCATCTGTTTCCTGTGGTCTTGTCCTGGTGCTCCTCTGAGACAAGGTCTTTACAGGGGATCTGTATCTGGGCTCTAGTTGTCCTGGTCTCCGCTGTCTTTCAGGGATGTAGAGGTCCTTTCTAGATGATGATCTCCATCTGGTCTGGATACGTACTGGATACGGGTGGCTACGGTGACCTTGGAATAAGAGAGAAACAGACTAATGTTAGCATAGATGCAACATAAGAACAAGTACATGAGGTTTTATGAATCACCATGTCTGTTTTTTCACTGTGTCGCACATGTTACCTGCCAAAACTCAAATGGAATCTTTAGCATCTGAATTTCCAATGCCTCACATTGAAAACTGTCAATTTTTGTCAGAGGTGGGACCATACTATGGAGAGTGTTTGTATTGGGAGGTGACGTCACTCAAAGACAACTGTGCAAAATGCTTTGAACAATGGAGGTTAAGGCACTACTAAAGGCAGCTGCCGCTCCGAGAGATGTGTGATAAAAAACAGACAGTGAAACCCGGATCTTCCTATATTCTTGGCACCTCACACAATAAATAATTCTGTCATTTTTACCCCAAATGCAGCTACTATCCCCTGCTAACCGTTAGAGCCACATGGTACTATTGGTCAATATTCACCATTAACCAAATGCTTTTCACCTGAGGTATAAAATATAGGGTAAGATGCAGCTAGGTAAATAAGAGTAGAACTGCAATGTTGTTTGCTGACGTGCATCAGAGTGCAAACAGTGAGAGATTTGGGGTAAAAACTACAAAATATCTCCCAATACAAACACGCCCCATAGTATAGTCCCACCCTTGACACAAATTGACAGCTTTCTGTGTAAGGCATCTGAAATACAAATGCTTTTCAATTGAGTTTGGACTATTTCACAATGTATATGTCCACATGTGGAAAAATACAATTAAATATACAATTTGCAATTCCTTTTGAAAATAGTGCAGCATATCCTTACCTGTCCATTGATTATGATCAATGCCTGAGAGATCTGCTGACATTTTTAAATCGCCATGACAATTGGATGGGGTTTTGTGGACTCTGCTCAGTTAAGGAATTCCATGTTTGTTCCAACCTTTAAAATAAAGTTGAAAAAAAAGAAAAAATACAAATTGTTTTAATAACAGTGATTCAGTTCAATTAACTGTGTGAAGTTAACCATGAAATTGACCCATCATGATTATGAGTTAAATTCACCTATGAGTTGGTCTACAGAAGCAGAATTTGCTCTAGTGATTGGCTGAAAGGTGTGCTTTCAAACAGTCTAATCAATGGGATGTTCCAGTCATTTTAAATCACAGTTTTATGTTAATATGCTGGCTATATCAAACACACACAGTCACTGGCACAGATAAGGGAGATCACACTGCATGCGCACACAGACATTTCTATGACAAGTCACGTAGGTAAAACAGTCCATATATAAAAACTTATAGATGTACCAAAGTGATGAGGACAAGTCAAAAACACGATCTGGAAAATTAATATATGATGTTTACGCTCATAAATTAGGTACATTCTGGTGCAGCTTTAACTATAGCACGAAATAAAAATATATGTGCGTTTAAGTTACGTGAGGGTTAACGTTAGTTGATTATCACAGACAAACAATTATGTAAAATGTATAATAAACACGAACTTACCGTTAGACGCCTCAATAAGACTGCACTCGACGAGTTTTTCTCTCACAAATGTATCCATGCGCTTTTCTGACAGGAAAAAAAACACATTTTGAATTATAATTTGTATGTAAAAAGACTTTATAAACCACAAAAGCATCAAATCACTTCACTAACGCGGCCAGCGTCACTCGCTGTGCGTGCGCGCACTTTGAAATGCCCTGAGACGTCGATTCTTTTCCGGGAATCACTTTGTTCGAGAATCACTGAACCGGTTTACTTGAATTGGGTCGTCGGTTCTTTTAGACCTGCGGTCCGACTATATTGTACGTAATTTGTATGATTTAAATGTCGATATGGACAACTGCAGGCGTTTACATTAGAGCAGAAAGTCGTATTCACTTTTTGAACTCATTTGACTCACTTAAATATCAAATTAGCTTTTCAGTGTCAGAAACTACTTTTTCCTCTATTTTCACAGGTATTCGCATATTTCAGCCATCAGTCACTGTCTGAAACTTAATAAAACTTTATTAATCTGTCGTCTCAGATACCTTAACACGATTATGCGAGTCGCGTAACGTAGGTTGGCCGTTTGAGGTAAACAGTTCATCATTTAACGTAAATAATGTTGGCCTGTAGACGTTTAACAGTATTGTTGCTGCAAAAAAAAAGTTATAATTCTGCCAATTTAAAATAATTATTATTGAAAACATTAAATAAACTTACCTTAAAACAGTTGAAAGCCGTGGCTTTGCCCCGTTGTTCTTCCAAAGTGACAGTTGGGGAGCGATTTGAACATCTTCAAGGCGCGTTAAATAACCCAGCGCTGGCCTGAAACAACCCAGCGACGCAACCCAGCAGGTTTAACCCAACACCTGGTAAATTGAAACTACCCAAAAGTGTTTAAAAAGAAATTAAATAACCCAACAAAATGACCCAACAGACTCAACCCAGCATTTTGGGTTAAAAAATAACCCAGCCGTTTTTAGAGTGCTCAAACATGTCCGAGTTCAACCTTCTGAGTTCAACCCCCCCATGTTTATTAAGTGGGTTCAGTGAGCATGTTTTATCTAATGTTCATGTTCTTCAGGTGTTTTCGGTGAGTCAGTGTCAGTGATGGAGGGAGATTCAATTATTCTACACACAAATGTTACTGAAATACATGATGACGACATTCTGTGGAAATTTGGAGCTGAAACTACTCTTATAGCTGAAATCAGTAGAGATGCGGGAATCTTCAACACATTTGATGGTCCTGACGGGAGATTCAGAGACAGACTGAAGCTGGACAGACAGACTGGATCTCTGACCATCACAAACATCACAACTCAACACGCTGGAGAATATCATCTAGAGATAATTGCAGCGGAACATTCATCAAAAATATTCAATGTTTCTGTCTATTGTGGGTAGAGATCATCCTTTATATATCAATTATTTACATATTAAAGTGTTTAATAGTTGTATATATTTTCAGATCACAGAAACCACTTCTGGATTATTATAAGACTAACACCCACTCAAGTCAAAAAATGTGTTTGTTTCTTGTATTTAACCATATGTCTCTTTATTCTCTCATGTGTTCAGCTCGTCTTCCTGTTCCTATCATCAGCAGTAACTCTTCACAATGTTCTTCATCATCATCTTCATCTTCATCAGAGCAGAATTGTTCACTGGTGTGTTCAGTGGTGAATGTGGGTCATGTGACTCTCTCCTGGTACAAAGGAAACAGTTTATTGTCCAGCATCAGTGTGTCTGATCTCAGCATCAGTCTCTCTCTACCTCTGGAGGTGGAATATCAGGAGAAAAACAGCTACAGCTGTGTGATCAACAATCCCATCAGGAACCAGACCACACATCTGGACATCAGCAAACTCTGTCAACCATGTTCAGGTACAGAAGCGCTGATATATGTTTTAGTGACTGATCTGATCTCTGTCTTCTGTTGCAATCGCTTACTGTACATTCATGACGGTCTCTCTTTTACTCTCCAGCATTTCCTCCAGCCTCAATATCTCCGATAATGTTGATTTCTGCTGCTTCTGGATCTCTGTTGTTTGTAGCAGTTAGGATCTTCTGGATCTGCAGGAAACAAAGAAAAACAGATGAACAAGGCAAGTGTTAGCTTATTAATAACGCTCATATTTTTTGGAATGGATGCCTTTTAATATGGGAAAGAACTAAAATGTAATAATTGGCTTAGTTTGGGGTCTTCAGATCTAGGCCTGGAGGGATGGTGTCCTTCAGACTTTAGCTCCAACTTGCCTAAACAAAATTGCCTGGAAGTTTCTATTATTTCTAATAAGACCTTGATTACCTGCGGTTGAGTTGTATTTAATTGGGGGTTGCACTGTAGCCCTCCTGGAGGAGGTTTATGCAATTTATGTAGATTACACTTGTACCAGAAAACTGCAATTATACTTTAGCTGACTGCACTAGTAATGCAAAGATAAAGACTGAGGTTTTTATTTTTTTGTAGTTTAATACGTATGGTAATTTTGTTGAAACAGATGAGACTGGTGATGAAGAGATCATTTATGCTGAACCTACTTTCCACAAACAAGATGCACCAAAATTGGTAAGATTATTTATTTATTCCTGTGTTTCTCTGTAGTTAAATTCTGACAAAGAGACATGACATACAGTACAGACCAAAAGTTTGGACACACCTTCTCATTGAAAGAGTTTTCTTTAATTTCATGACTATGAAAATTGTAGAGTCACACTGAAGGCATCGAGGGCTATTTGACCAAGAAGGAGAGTCATGGGGTGCTGCGCCACATGACCTGGCCTCCACAGTCACCGGACCTGAACCCAATCGAGATGGTTTAGGGGTGAGCTGGACCGCAGACAGAAGGCAAAAGGGCCAACAAGTACTAAGCATCTCTCGGGGAACTCCTTCAAGACTGTTGGAAGACCATTTCAGGTGACTACCTCTTGAAGCTCGTCAAGAGAATGCCAAGAGTGTGCAAAGCAGTAATCAAAGCAAAAGGTGGCTACTTTGAAGAACCTACAATATTACATATTTTCAGTTGTTTCACACTTTTTTGTTATGTATATAATTCCATATATAATTTTACATGTGTTAATTCATAGTTTTGATGCCTTCAGTGTGAATCTACAATTTTCATAGTCATGAAAATAAAGAAAACTCTTTGAATGAGAAGGTGTGTCCAAACTTTTGGTCTGCACTGTACACCCAAGTATGGTGACCCATACTAAGAATTAATACTCAAAGTGCACACACACCGTGAACACACACCCAAAGCAGTGGGCAGCCATTTATGCTTCGGCGCCCAGGGAGCAGTTGGGGGCAGGCGCGGATTTATGGGTGGCCCACCCAATCAGATTATCTGTGTATGTAATCTGTGTGTGACCTGAACACCAGTAAAAACTGCATTGTGAATATATAACACATAGCACACCTGTTTTCTTCTGTCATGATTCTCTTGTGAATTTTTTTCTGCACGGGCCGGCCACACGCTCTCTCATAACGCCACTGTTACACTGCGAAACAACCATACTCCGTGTGTGCAGTGCATGACTGATCCACAACTGCAGGCTACCACAAATACATATTCACTATTTGTATTTCAAATCCAGAAGTTATCAGAAACTTTTATTAAAAAAAGTAAAAAAAGAAAAAAGGTTTGTCAGCATTGCGATTCTCTTTGTACATGTACACTCTTTAATAGACGTTTTAACACAATTTAAGTTGCTCAACAAGTGGTAAAATATTTAACCATGTAGTATACTTATATTAAAATCGCAAACATTTCAAATTAAAACTTACAATTGACAAAAACAGCCGACTATCATGCCTTTTCTTTTGCATTTAAGTTTTAATACAATAAATATTGCATGTCACAAAGAAGTTGTTTTTTCACCTCCACCATGAATGAGACGAGAGTTGTTCATTATGTCGCCTTGTTGAAATAAATTTTATTTTTCCTTGCTTTCCCCCGTTCCTAAAGTAAAAAAAAGATGACTGTGTAAAAGAGTATAATTAAATTAAATGCATTTATGTTGAGATTACTACATTTTATTTAATTAAACACATTTATGGTGAGATTATTATATTTTCATGTCAATCTGTGTTCATTTTGACCACGAACCATGCACTGTCAGCCTGTCACTTTAATTTAGCGCGTGCAGCACATAAGAAATAGACTAGGTGTGGAAACGATCTCTGCACTGCACCGCACATGGAACAGATCGCCGGACTGCATCCGCGCACAGTGTGAAAGCTCTATAATACGGAGCCCGGGAATCAGGTGTATAAGATTAAAAAACCCGAGGCCCCTATGTATATTCACCAGGCCCACCTATTAATGACGTTCTGTATCCGCCACTGGTTGGGGGTTTGGTGCAAGGGCACCTAAGTTGTTGTATTGCCAGCCTGAGACTCAAACCCACAACCCTAGGGTTAGGAGCCAAAATCTCTAACCACTAGGCCATGACTTCTTCTTGTGAATCAGTCAGGAAGTCACATGACACTAAAATAGGTCACGGATCTGTTCTAAGAGGGTTATGGACCCACTTAATCATGCCAAACTTAGCTAATACTAGTGTAATATTCTTCACATTTCAGGAGCCGTATCACTCTGTAGACTAAGACCGGTTATTCACTGAAGCTAAGCAGGGTTAAATCTGGTCAGTATCTGGATGGGAGACCTCCTGAAAAAAAAAAAAAGTTACGGCGGGAAGAAGTGATAGAGAGGCCACTCAAAGAGGAGACACTCATTCTGTGTTTTTTTGTGGGTCACTGTCCTTCGGATGAGATCTTAAACCAAGGTTCTGACTAATCGCACCTGTTGTTAAGAGTAGGGGTGTGACCCTGGTGTCCTATTGGCCACATATTTGAATCTAAATTCATTTTTGTGAATATTCCATCTTGTGTGATGTTGTTGTTTTTTTTGTAGAAACATAACGATGAGGAGCATGTGGAGGAGGATCACGTGGCATACGCACCTATCAGCATTAGAAGATCATCTTTAACCTTTTCTAATAATGAGATCCAGCAGTAGGATTGTCTTTGCTACCAGAGACAGTTAGCTTATCTTGAATTTTGAGGCTTGAGAGAAGAATCACCACACACCACACACACACGCACAAAATTCCCAATAAACAGCGGCGTCATTCTGAGGGGCTTCAAATGTGATATACAGAAACAAATGGTCTCTTTAAAAAATAGGCCGCATTGTGGTGCAAAGTCTTTTATCAACGATCCATGCTGTACAACCAATTTAGCATTGACATTTGACTATTAAACCCTCAAAACTAATTCATATGCTATGTGTTTATCTAATAAATGTTTATATGATCTTACTTTGGTTTGGCCTGTTCCGCATTACTTCTTCACAAGCGTGCAATGTTACTGGAAGTTTGTGGTTTGTGTCAGGTCATGTGTATGTGTATGTGTATGCTTGAGGTGTGAAAGACGTGTGATTGAGGGTCATGTTTTCCATTCCTGTCATAATCTGGATTCTTCTAAATGCAAAAGTTTATTTTTTTTTTTAAATAATTAATTCAAGCCAAAGACAAAACAGTGTAATTAGACAGTTTGTAACCCCAATTTTTACTTCCTACCGCTACATAGAGACTTCTTCTCTGGAACATAGCTGACAATAGGCTGAGTTATGAACATATCTCACAGTAGATCAGCCAAATAGTAATGCCGAATCATGTGAACATGCATTTTTGAGTCTTTTCTCACCAGTCGAGCTTATTCAAAAAGATTTAAAGGAACTGAAGTTTAGTTCCATGTTAATGACAAGACAAACAGCTGACTGAGCCGGTTCAACAAGTCCTCTAAAGAGTCTGATGAAAGAGTTGACAATACAATGCAAGTCTGAGGCATGAAATAGGCCTACACTTACTATGAAACTTACTATAAAAATAAAAAAAAAATCTCTGTGTTTGTGCATCAATGAAATGTTATTTAATATTGATCAGTCATATGTTCCATAAAGCATGAGTGATTGAAACTGACCCTCAAACACCGTTAACCTAAAGAGCCACACAGATGGGAAATCAAAAATGACCTGTATTACAATGTATGATGTAGCTGTCCATCTGTGTAAACAATGTGCAAAGTAATTAAACCAAAAAGTACACGATTTATAAAGTTATTGGCTTCTAAAATAAGGAGTCGATTCTGAATCACTGAAACAAGTCGTTATAGATTTCAAATATTTTGCCCATCTCTATGTACGTCACTAGGAACACTTTGCATAATAATCTCCGCCTACCGTGTTGGGAGAAACAGAACTCTGACCTGCCCCACCCCCCACACAGACGCTCTGGTTGGTGTGAGAGCATCATGTCGAGGAGACGGTGTGTTTTTAATTGTAAAGGCAAGTTTGTTTTATTTTCACTGCCAAAGAATGAAGATCAGAAGAACCAATGGCTAAAATTCATTTTTACCACAATACCAGAGCAATACAACAAATCCCTTTTGTTGTGTTCACAACATTTCACTGATGACTGCTTTTCTAATCTCGGTGAGTGCAGCGGGATTTTCAAAGCGTTTGGCCATAAAAGAGGGTTCATTACCAACTTTATTTAGACCAACGAGCATCTCCGAATCACAACGCGAAGTATGATTATGAAGTTATGTGTTTGTTTTCTCCCGAGTGTCTTATCAGTATGTGTGCTGTCTGCAGCCTTTGTCTGCGCTGATCTTCATTTACAAACACGTCATTAAAATGAAGTGTAACAAGTGCTGCTAACAGATATTCTGTGATAAAGTAATCCATATGAAAACAATGTGATGTCCGTTTTTCACGTCTCCCTTCAATATATCTAATGTGACCACGCCCCCGCGCTGAACGCGCTATTCTGATTCAAACTGAAGCGCGCGGCTTGAATACGCACACAGAAGAAAAAGCAGCGAGACTGTTCAAGTTTTTTTATTTTACTGTTTGCTTGCGATGAGAGGAATAAGACATAATTCACCCCAAAAAGATGCTAACGCATTGTTTACCGTGAAGGTGTGTGCGGAACATCCAATCAAAACTGACTATGTCAGTTGACCAATCAGAACACAGTATGCTACCGAAAGGTGGGGTTTAAGGAAACTGAATCTTTTGAACAGCTTCGCGCGAACCGTTTGGGGATCTCTGAGAATTGAGGTAATTTTAAAATGATATTTTGACAAAATGACAATGTTTTTTAACCTTTTTTAACCTTGGCTTAGAATTTTCATCTTACTGGCTCTTTATTGAATAAAAGTCAGTATATGTTTACACAAATTGCTTTATTTGAATGCTCCCTTAACATAATATCACATTGTGTTATATGTAGTGACATCATTGCATGACAATATTAGAACCAATAAATCGTTTTTTGAAATGAACTGTCTGAAAGAACCAGTTTGCGGAAATTAATTGGACTCTGCATCACTTCAGCTAAATAATAAGCATGTTAATCAATTACATTTTAGAGCTGTGTGGATCAAAAACTGTTTAAATATAGCTAAATTTAGAAGAGCTGCCCCTACTATTTAAAATGCCACCCGAGAAAGATACATTTTAGATAGAGGTAATATTATGCAAATCTTATATCATTATTTTGAAATGTAAAAATTACTTTATTTGAGAAAAAAAAAAAAAAAGATTATTTTATTTTTTGTGTGTGTGTTTTTATTACACCTTAGGCCTACTAGTCAAAAGTATGACATGATTTGAAGAATCATTCAAGTAAAAAAAAAAAAAAAAACAGGACTAAACAGTTCTATTTACGTGTTCTTCTGCATTCAGTTCTCAGCCTACAATTTGCGGAACTCATTGCACAAGTTCCACATTCCAGAGATACTTGGCACAGTCATCTTAACATGGTGACACGAAAGGAGATGTACTAAGAGAAAAATACAGCAAGTTTCACTTTCAATTAAATAATGTTATAAAGAGTCAACATTCTTATTATAACAAATGTAAACGTGCCGTGGCACAATAGCATGCAGCGGTGTCCTCTATCAGACTGATGTCTGTATTTACATCTAACAGACATCTTGCCAAGATTTCTGTTACAGAGCACTTCATCTGGAAAGCATCTGCTGTGTACAGACATTCAAGTACTTACATTTTAACTCATGACCATCTTAAATACTGTACGTGTTCTAGATGTCTATTTGACATCTGATATGAAACGTCTGCAAACAATCTAAAAAAGATGTCTGCAGGTGTAAATGCTGACTTCAAGTAGATGTCTCCATGAGTAAAGTGTGCTATCAAGGATGATATTCCACATTTAATTTATGTGTGTTTCAATCAAATGCTTATATGGATAGTCCCAAATCTTCATAGAGTAGAGCTGCCAAGTATCCAGACTATTGCTCAAAATAGGGTGATTAATAATGTTCACTAGTTGAAAACAACAACAACCACACAACAGATGCATTTCTAAATCTAATAACCAAGATAATTAAATTTCTCCACAAAATATTTACTACAGTACTTATTACTAAAATAAAATCATAATGTGAAATCTTCTCCAAAGAGTATAAGGTAAACTTGACAGAAATTGACCATGGTTTATTAGATTAAAAGTGTAGTAAGACTCAATAACACAAAAATGGTGTGCTCATCCCAAACATCCTAATAGGATGCAGGTGCAAGACAACTGAATAATATAATCAAATAAAGCATGAAGCATGAAGCTTGAGCTTAATTAAATTCCTCTGGAGCAGTAGTTCTCAGTGTGCAGACTTCACTTCTTTATTTGATTAAAAGTGTAGTAACCATGTTTTTTGGTTTATAGAATACCATTTCTAACCAGGGTTTTCTTTTACAATAAAAATCATTAAAGGTGCTGTAGGTAACTTTTGAAAAAATATATTTTTTACATATTTATTAAACCTGTCATTATGTCCTGACAGTAGAATATGAGACAGATAATCTGTGAAAAAATCAAGGCTCCTCTGGCTCCTCTCAGTGGTCCTATTGCCATTTGCAGAAATCCATCGCTCCCGGTAAGAAACAACCAATCAGAGCTGCGGTCCGTAACTTTGTTTGTGTTCAAAATGTAGAAAAATGAACATAATAAGCGAGTACACCATGAATCCATTTTCGTGAATCACTAGGGTACATCTATTATAAGTGTTTATATTCGGACTATTTTAGATTGCTTCGGGGGTACCACGGCAGAGTAACCCAGTACCTTTGTGATTCTTCATAGACACAAACCGAGAGAAGTAGTTCCGGCTACAATGTTCTTCCGCAAGACGCAAGCGGTTCTGTTTATTAACCGCTAGAGCGTCAAAAGTTCCCTACTGCAGCTTTAAGCCTATATGCAGTATTCCCACAAACCAGATGTTTAGTAATAGTTTAAATGAATGACCTGTGTAAAATGTATCCCCATGAACATAATAGCTTTTTAAATTACAATAAGTTATGTTTTTGAAAATATATGTAAAAAGATTTCGGTGATAGTTAGGTTTAGGGGATGATAAGAGTATAAAAATCATTAATATAATGTAAAAATAAATATAAAAGGTTCTAAATTCTAAATAAGTTTTTTTTTTTACAGATCACTGGGAGTCCACAGAGACACATCTGAACTTGACACAAATACTGATGCAAAAATCGAATAATTTACATGCATGATACAGCATAAAAGCTAAACAACACAGTATCAGTTCTGTTTGAGAGTCAGACTGAAACCTGCAGATGTATTGTTATCTTTAATACATACAGACATGTGATTAGACTAACAGCACATCATAACAGTGCCTAGAATTTAACATTAGACTCTAACATGGATGGTATAACATCAACACATTGCTTTAATTTTATTATACCTTCCACGTTAGAGTTATCAATTTTATTTTTATAAAATGTAAATGAATAACAGTCATAATACGTATATTTTCAGTAGCTACATACAGGCTTACACAGTATTGTCAACTCACTCATAAGAATCTTCGGTAATCCTCTGCAAACTTTGCAACGGCTCATTCAGATCTTTGTTCATCTTTACCTACGTTACAACTGCCATCCTTCAAAACTTTATTGGCGAGATACCCGTTTACTTTTTTCAGACCATACCTACTAGTCCTGACTTCAAATTTCTTATTAATAGAGGCATGTTTTTTGTTTTTTTTTTCCCAAAAGTTAATGTATGATGATGAAAGCACAGAACTCACAGAGACTGCATCGCAGTCCCTGCAGTTCAAAATGAATAAAAATAAAGAAATAAATAACAATCGTTGTATGAAAGTCTATGAGGACACTTGGCCAGAGTGACATAGCACATAATAGGGGCAGTACTCCAAATAATGTGTCTTGATGCTGATTGGACTATATCCAGAGGCAGAACAAACTGTCTAGAACAGTGACTGATGGCTGAATGTGATAAAAAAAAAGATTAAATAAATAAATAAATAAATAAATAAATAAAAATCCTTCGCTTTCATATTTTGGTGGTGCGTCTCCTGAATGTCCTAATGAAGAACCCAACCCTGACAGGGGCACATGAGCGTGGTCTGAAGCCATTCCAATCCACTGACCACCCGACGCGTCCAGATGAACACATCCAGCGGCCGGACTCTGCTCTCAAACATACTTTTACTCCCCAGAGTTTGGGATTTTCTGGAATGTGACAGACAGGTGGCGTTTGAAGCGATTAATCGGTGTGCAAGCTATAGGGGGCGCTCAAAATGTTCGGGTTTTGTGTGCGCAAACAATTACTGGATGTGTTCCCCATTACAGATGAGAAAGCTCAAGTCCCAGTCCAAGGATTTATTAAGAAAATGTTTTATTTGAGGTTTACAATTAAACAGAAATGAAGAGCAAATAAGTATGTTAATATGAAAAAAATATATATAATATGTATATATTACAAACAGTATGCTACATGGTTCACATTATCCATATGAAATTATAAATGCAAATTTAGCCTATACTTGTTTCAGTTGATTGCACTCAGACCCATTTTTAATGCACATTACAAGTCATAACACATATTACACATGAAGCTAAATGATTGACAGAATTGTATGCACTGTAAAAAAAAAAAAAAAAAAAAACTACTACGGTTGGCAGTATAATCTGTCAACACATTTACAGAGAAAATTGTATATTTCGTAACACTTTAGTATAGGGTCCAATTCACACTGATAAATAGCTGCTTATTAGCATGTCTATTATTAACATATTAGCTGTTTATTAGTGCTTATAAAGTACATATAATGCATGACATCCATAATCCTACCCAATTCCCTAAACTTAACAACTACCTTAGAAACTATAAGTAAGCATCAAATGAGGAATTAATTGAGGCAAAAGTTATAGTTAATGGGGTTAGTTAATAGTGTGAATTGGACCCTAAAATAAAGTGTGACCGTATATTTTAACTTAGATTAAATAATAATAATAATAATAATAATAATAATAATAATAATAAAATGATCCCTCCAGAAGCTTAATTAACAAGGACACACTGTTATTAACATCGATTTGGTATTTTTAACAAATACTGACAACCACCATCCACCAGTTCATCACGGTTAGCTTTTCCACAACCTTAATACATATAAAAAATACATAAAGTGCACAGTGCTATACATACACAAACAGAAATCACCATCATGGGAACACACACGACACTATAATGCAGTAAACATTCATTTAACAACATAAGATGTAACATAAACCTGTACAGCACATACCTAATATGTAGGAATATGCTGTATATATAGTGAAGTGTCACAAGGAATATTGGAAATGTCACTTTATGGCTTTTCACTGTAGATTATAAGATGATTCATAAGCAGTTACAGGACAGCTGTTTGATTTGTCTTTGGATAGAAGAAACTCTTTACACTGGCAAGCTTTCTGCGACACTCTCCTACAAGGAAAAATTCACAGAAGTTAGAGAACTGAACACGACTGATGATTCAGTTACAAACAAAGACTTATCAGTCTCATGAATCTGATGAACTCAATCTAATTTTCATGATCTGTACTACAGTAATGCATCATGTTTAAATGTAGTGTCTGATGATTTATGCAAGCAATAACGTACAAGGCCTAACTGTATGGTGAAGCAGTCATGGCTTAAGGGCATTGTTAGGCACAATGCGCAGCGGTTACCATAAAATAATAGTAATAAAATGTTAATGGCCAAAAATTTATGGATTGGCATGATACTTTTAGTTGCTGTCCTTGCTTAAATAGTTCCTGACAGCATTTAGCAGACACTTAACAGACAGTAACGCGCTCATAGCCATGCTTGATTGTAAACAAAACACAACTGCTGTCCAATCAGAACCGAGGACTTGAGCTAACCATTTTATAAAATGAAATCAATCACAAACCACTCAAGAAGAATCTGAATGTCATCCAGTCATCTCTAAACAACATTTAAAAGGACAGTACTGTCTTGAATTGACTATTATAAGACTGTTTTTGTTATGATGACATAATTAAAGCACATCACATATACACACACACTGAAAACACATGAGCAGAAATTGTTACCTGTTACACCTGCAACCACCAGCAGAACACCAAGACATGCTCCTGCCATAGCAAGAAAAAACACAATCCCATCTGTAATAAAAAAACAGATATATTTGATATTTCCACCTTTCCTCCTTCATCACTTATAAGATATTGCCTGAATGGATAAAAGCGCCATAATGGCCTACAAATGTCACTAATAACTACATTGTTTATTAACGTCTTTCAATCTCTGTACAATTTGTATTTTTGCGACTAATGTGTATCCCTTGACGTGCATGTCACTGTGATAGATATCAGTGATGTCACAAGTTTCAGACAGGCTGCAATGAAAACAAACTGCTATTCAATGCCTGAAGATAAAATGGTATGAACGACTGAATTGCACGCACTAGAGCCAGTTCCACTTAAGCTCTTTTCACTGATAATGTCAATGCTGTACTGGCGGCGAATGCTGCTGCTGTTGGTGATGATCTCAAGATGATAATCTCCAGAGTCTGTGGTTCTGGTGTCTGTGATGGTCAGAGATCCAGTCTGATTGTTCAGTTTCAGTCTGTCTCTGAATCTCCCGTCAGCATCTTCACACTCATCGCCTGTACAGATCTTACTGGGATCTCTAGCGATTTCAGATATATGAGTGTCATTATAATACCACATTATCAAATCCTTTGGGTTTTTTATTACACCGGAATCTAAAGTGACAGAATCTCCCTCCTTCACTGACTTGGTCTTCATTTTATCCGTCTCGGCATCAGGAACATCTGAAACACAAACATCCGCTGTTAAAGAAAACAGATGGAACGGTAAATTAGTCACCCACATGTCATTCCAAACCCATAAGACCTTCGTCATCTGTGGAAATGACATTAAGGTATTCTGATCAAATCTGAGAGCTATCTGACCCTCCATAAACAGAAACACAACTGAAACGTTCCCAGATCCAGAAACTAGTAAGAACATCAATAAAACAGTTCATGTGACATCAGTGGTTCAACTTCAGCTTTGCTAAGCTATGAGAATATGCTAAGCAAAGGGGAAAAAAAGTATTCACATAGCGTCACACAACTGAAGTTGAGCTATTGATGTCACATGGACTGTTTTACCAATGTCCTTACTATGTTTCTGGACCTGTGAACATTACAGATGCACTGCTGTCAATCAGAGAGCTGTCAGATTCTATCAAAAATATTTTGATCCATGTTCTGAAGATGAACGGAGGTCTTACAGGTTTGGAATGACATAAGGGTGAATAAATATTGACAAAATTCTCATTTTTGGCTGAACTATCCCTTTAAACTACTGAAATTGATTTGTAAGCAACTTTAAGATTGTAATATTAATTTAGGGTAATAGAGAATTTTACCTCAACCCAAATTCCGTGTTGGGACATTGATAACTAAAAAAACTTCAAAGTCACATGAGCCAATATTTTATTTACAGAATATAGATAACATGTTTAAACTTAGAACTTTTACAATTGTTTGCACAAAATGAGCTCATTTCAAATTCGATGTTTGCTACAGGTCTCAAAATAGTTGAGGCATGTTCACCAAAGTGTATCATCTCTTTTTCTTTTCAAAACAGTTGGAAGACGTCTGGGCATCGAGGTTGAGTTTCTGATGGAATCTGGTCCCATTCTTGTCTGATACAGGTTTTCAGCTGCTGATTCCCCAAATGTTGCCTATAGGTGAAAGATCTGGACTGCAGGCAGGTCAGTTCAGAAGCCGGACTCTTCTACTACGAAGCCATGCTGCTGTAATAGCTGCAGTGTGTGGTAGTATTCCTGGGCCCATTTATTAATGTCAATGACAGAATCATGCCGATGAGCGATGCAGTGTCGTCTAAGGGCCCAAAGACCATGGGCATCCAACAAAGGTCTTCGGCTTTGTCCCTTACTCCCAGAGATTTCTCCAGTTTCTCTGAATCTTTTGTTGATGTGATGTACTGTAGATGATGAGCCGTGCAATGACAGATTGGAGAGCCTCTGCCCATCCTTACTTCTGAGAGACTCTGCCTCTCTAAGACATCACTTTTGAATCATGGTGTACGCCTGATGTCAATTAAATTAATTAGTTGCAAGATCTTCTCCCAACTGAATCTTTTCGAAATTGTTTGCTTTTTCAGCCCGATGTTGACCCGTGCCAACTTTTTTGAGACCTGTAGCAGGCATCAACTTTGAAATGAGCTCATTTAGTGGATAAAAGTCTACAATTTCTCCGTTTAAGCATTTGTTATGTCCTCTGCTTTCTGTTGTGAATAAAATATTGGCTCATGGGATTTTTAAGTCTTTTATTTATTTTTTTTTATTAAAATTTAACAAATCTCCCAATATTTCTGGAATTCAGGTTGTAAAATTATTCAATATATTTTTAGGGAAACTAATGGAAATATTAATAAAAAAAAGTTCTTAAGCCACCTGTCCAACATCTCTGACATTAGCATGATTGTCGCCCCTATAGTGGCAGTTGCACAGTTTTTTTTTTTTTTTGCTATGAACCAACCACATATGCAAGATAAATTATTTAAATGAATATGAAATATAAATCTACACAAAACAAAGCAGACCTCACAAAGGAGAACATAGCAGTTTTTACATCAAAGCAATACTGGACACTGAACTGAAAGGACCTTGTGACATTTAGAAAACAACAAAACAGAACACATGAAGACAAAGAAAATGCGTAAAAAACAACTAGAAACTAGAAAAAAGGAAAACAGGAATTAAATTGATGAAATCAAGGAAATACAAACTAAACGCCCCTGAGACTGATAATAAACACACTGTAATTGAGTATGTATAACTTATTAGCTGACTCACCATGGACAGTGAAACTAAAGATCTTTTCACTCATGCTGTTACTGCTGATGATCTGCAGTTTATATTTTCCAGAGTCAGTGGTTCTGATGTCTGTGATGGTCAGAGATCCAGTCTGATCGTCTAGTTTCAGTCTGTCTCTGAATCTCTCAGTCTCTTCATTACACCCAACATCTGTACAGATCTTACTGAGATCTCCACTGATTTGAGCGATGCGGGTGTCATCAAAAAACCATTTAATCTTTTCATGCTGGTTTGTTTTAACATCAGTGTGTAGAGTGACTGAATCGCCCTCATTCACAAACAATGACATCTTGTCTGCATCGATGCATGATGCACCTGGAGAAGAAATCAACATTAGCCCTATAACTTCTCAGAAAGCATATAACACAAAAAATGTTGTCAATGCATTTAAGGCATGTTGTTGTGAGCATTTTGGGCGTTTGTGTGCAGTATCACTGTAGGGGCTGAAGAGAATCCAGGAAGCAAGTTGCAATGCCTCTACAGCAGTCATCAGTTCACAAAGATAAGGTGTACGCTGTTTTGCGGAAACTAACCAAGGAATGCTAGTCTATCTGTATGTGCAAAATTAGCTGGGACTGAATTAAGTATCTGAATCGCCTAAAGAAAACTATACTTATTTGCACTGTGTGTACGTGAATGCCCGTTCCGGCGTCGCCCTCTAAACCAAAAGTATACAGTTCTGACATATCAAAGTCCGCGAGAACTCTTTCGCTTTAGCTTATAATATGCTTTAAATGACTCCTTATTATCAACCACGTTAGCCTACATGATTTGACAGATGTTGACGTTAAATTCCGGCTTTCAAGGAAGGAGGGAAAACAGAGAACCACTATAGCCTCAAGCTGTGGGCTACATCCTTTTTTCGAGAAAACTCGAAATCGAAACTAGGGTCCATCGCAAGCGCTAAGCGTCAAAAACAACATTCGACAAATACATGACTTACCAAGCAGTAAAACCCACACTGGGAAGAAAACGAAAAATGCCATCACTCCTTCTCTTTAAAAATATTGCAGATGCTCTTGAATCAAAAGTATGTCTGTTTGTGTTTTGACAGACGAATGTAAACAAGATGACGTATTTGTGGGAGGAGGCTGCTGCGTGTAGAAGAAAGTGAGCGTTTTCTCGATGTTAAATACATCGTTTATGACTTCTCCCACATCGTTTGCCCGACAAACATCCAAAAGTGTTCAGTCATACATAAAAACCATGAATAACCCGTTTAATACCTTTTTTTTTTTTTTTTTTCAGACATAAAAAAATTCAAATTTTGCAAGACGTAGCTGCATCCTGGAGCAATGGGCGTGCAGAAAGGTTTCTCATTGGTGAAGTTTTACTTTGTCGGCCAATCAGCGGTTCATATATTATTTAAGGATCTATTTTGTTTTCAACATTGCATATCCACCACACCTGAGAAAGACACTACTGACTTTCCTTCAGAGGGACATTTTCAACATAAGAAGATGGAGACAAGCACTGTCCGTAACATTACTCTGAATGATTTGCCTCTTGTATTAGATTCTCATGCCTCAACTGTACCATTGCCCAAAGTGCACTCGAAGGACATTCACTCTTGTGAAGTTAATCAAACATGTTGGAGTTGTACAGTACATGCACATTAACCAAATTTTAGTATAATCTGTGGTATAGATAAGTGCCAGTCAACTTTTTTTGTGATTCCATTCTTTTAGAAACCATGCACAGGAAGCATATGCACTTTTGGTACTCAGTGAAGAGTCAGTATTACAGTTGTATTATAATATAACGGAGAAGGCTCTGGCTACAGACTTGCACTCTCAGACACTTGCGCTTCCACTAATGACAGCACTTTTTAAATTTAAATTATTGGTTACTTTTTGTTTGAATCTCTCAACATTAGTTTTTTCAAAAAAAAAAAAAAAAAAAAAAATCACCAATCACCCAATACATTAAACAAACAACCACACATAAGGCTGGTTAGGAAATTAATTACCACAAATAAGTCAGGGAGCAGTCGCTTTCACAACTATCACATGAAACTAAACAAACAGAAAACACTAAAAATTAAGAACCATACCTTTAATGCGCACAGCCAAACAAATACATAATGGTCCTGAATTTATTCCATCGGGCAAACCGTTCTAAAGTGTAATACAATAACCATGTAACCATATATTTTGAGAGAAAGAGCTACCACCACAGGACACCCAGCCCCACATGGCTACTAGCCAAACGGCTAACTAGTGCTACAAGGACCCCGGCTGACTTTCTTCTTCTTCTTCTTTCAGTTGTTTGGCCGTTCACTTCATAGGAGCATTACCGCCACCTACTGAATATTTTATCCACCTGGGTGATGAATCTGTATTGTTTTTCAAAAAAATGAAGGAAGGTGGATAACCCACCCACCCCAAAGGATCAGAGCCCAGGCTTCATCAAACTGGGCTCCTCGGTCTTCAAGGCAGGCAGAGGCACCATACATCTCACCCTCAGACCCTATATTAATATATCCTGTAGCATAGACCTGTAACCACCAAAAAGGTTAAAACAGCCCTGTATATCTGATTGTCACTTAAACCCTTCCCCAGAAGATCCACAACGCTCACTGGCCTATTTTTAATACTATTAAAAAGACTGTCACGCTGACCATCATATTTACCACAATTGAAAAGCACATGCTCAACTGTTTCTAAAATATTACATTCGTTACACATCCCACCGTTAATTCTAATGTTGAGTTTAATCCTGTATGTCCCATTCTTAATCTAGATATCATTACTTCTTCTTTTCTATATCTTCCAAAAAACTGTACTTTTTTCCCTACTGATTTCTCAATACTATAAAACCACCTACCTGTTCTGCTATTTTCCCATCTTTGTTGCCATTCTTGTATTAATTTCCTATTAATCTCAGATTTTATTTCACTTCTACCCAAAGGGACTTTAACTTCCACCATGTTTTTCTTTAATGCCTCTTTTGCTAATTTACCAGCTATTTCATTCCCTATTATCACGATATGTGCTGGCACCCAACAAAAATATACAGTTATACCTTCCATTTTCAATCTGTACAATAAAGTATACATTTCCACTAACAGATCTTCTCTATCACTTTTTGTAGACTTTATACTTTTAAGAGCTGACGAAGAATCTGAGCAAATTAATATCCTGTTTGGCCTAACCTGTTCTACCCATTGTAGTCCTACGATAATTGCAGTTAGCTCAGTAGAGTACACAGACAGTTTGTTACTTAGCCTCAAGCTTATTTCTGTCTTAAAATTTGGAATATACAATCCTATGCCCACTTTTTGCTCAATTGGATCCTTAGATCCATCTGTGTAAATCTGCACAAAATAATTAAAGTTTTTTTCTCATAAAAACATTAACTCTATAACTATTACTGCATATTTCTTCTGCTCTTTACCGAGCATCCAATAATCTCATTTCAACAACAGGTTCAGTAATATTCCACACTGCCACACCACTTAATGGCAAGTTAGGACAAATTGCTTCATCCTCTATACCATAATCCTTGACCCACTGTCCATATTTCCAGCCGAAGCTATTTCCTCCATTCTTTTTGTATTCCCAACAGTCATTTAATATTACGGGTGTACAATGTTTCTTCTTACCACCTTTTAAGTTACCCCAATACATCATTGCAAGCTTTTGGTGTTACCAAGTCACTCTTTCTAACAGTTGATCATATAACTTCAATGTAATCTGTTCAATTTTAAAGTAATCTGTTTCTTTTACCTTGAGAAAACCATATATTGAGTTTTCGATACTGAAAACTTCATTCCCCAGTCTACTGACTATCTTTCAACTTCATTTATAGTTTCTTGTACTTACATTTCCTATATTCCTACCTCCGTTCCATGTAGCACCATCGTCCGCATACAACGCCTTCCCAATGCTTGGTTTAACTTTTTCAAATATATCATTGATCATTACATTATATAAAATTGGGCTAATCACGCTTCCTTGTGGGGTACCATTCAGGATACCATATGATGCTGATGTTTCTTCACCTATTCTTACCTGAAATGTACGTTCAAATAAAAAATCTAATATCCAGTTATACATTCTCCCTCCTACACCAATTCTATCTAACTTAATCAACAGTCCTTCCCTCCAAAGAGTGTCATACGCTTTCTCAATATCAAAGAAAACTGCGACAAGAAACTCCTTCATTATTATAGCCTTCCTAACCTCATTTTCAAACAACAAAAGAGCATCCATTGTTGTTCTTTTTTTCCTAAAACCACACTGAACTGGTGTTAATATTTCTTTCTTTTCCAGAAAATAATTTAACCTTCTTACTAACATTCTCTCCATTACTTTGCATAATGTAGATGTAAGAGCGATTGGCCTGTAGCTATTAGATTTTTTTGCATCCTTACCTGGTTTCACTACTGGTATTACTATTGCACTTTTCCAATCATTGGGTTAAATAACCTTTATTCCATATATGATTATATAAATCCAACATTGGGTAACACTTTAGAATAAGGTTCCATTAGTTAATGTTAGTTAATGTATTAATTAACATGAACAAACAATGAATAATACATTTATTACTGTATTTATTCATCTTCGTTAATGTTAGTTAATGAAAATACAGTTATTCATTGTTAGTTCATGGTAATTCACAGTGCAACTAATGTTAACAAGCACAACTTTTGATTTAAATAATGCATTAGTAAATGTTGAAATTAACATGAACTAAGACTTATAAATGCTGTAGAAGGATTGTTCTTGCTTAGTTCATGTTAACGAAAGTAGTTAACTAACATTAACTAATGGAACCTTATTCTAAAGTGTTACCCAACATTGTTTTAATTGCTATCTCTGGTAAATTTTTTAACATACTATAAGTAATCATGTCTTTCCCTCGAGTTGTATTCTTTGATTTGTTAACAGCTATTTTTAACTCAAAAGCATTGAAATCAATCCATCCATACTATTTTCAGCTCCTTGCTTTTTCACACGAACATTCTCATATATTCTGCTTAATTCCTGTCTTTTATTCAAAAATTTGTCACTTAAATTTTCAATACACTCTCAGAAAATAAAGTACATAATTGTACCTTTAGGGGTACAATAGCTTGTCACTGGGGCTGTACCCTCAAGGGTACAGCTTTTGTACCCTTGGCATAGTGTACATATTTGTACCCTTGTGATTTGTACCTTAAGAGACCAGTTTTGTACCTGTGGTGACAATGTTGTACCTTTATTTAACAGTACAAAAATTTACCCTTCAAAAACGGTACAATCGTTGACTATAATATATATATAACACACACGCTGAATTAAAATCTGAATTTACTAAATCCTTTTCATTTTAAAAACAATGTCTAATTATAACATAGAAGTGATCATCTAATGAGTGAGTGCAATTTTGCCTGAAAATCCATTTCATCTCCTGGTTTCAGTATAATCCTTTTATTAACAGCCTTGACACTGAATGCATGAAAGTAACGCTCATAGAACAAAGGATCCACATGTTGTCTTTGTTAAAGAGATAATTGATTTGCCAAAACAATGGAATAGACTCAGAATGCAGTACATCTCGACGTCGGTTACTTCTATGCCTGCTTCTGATATTTTTTGAAGGACCTCCTTGGTTGAAAGCCCTGTAAGAACCAGAGGTGGGAAGTCCAGGGGCCAAAGAGTAAAAGTCCTGCCATATTTTTGTTCCACCCATGAACTCAGCAGCCGATTTCACCAGAGGAGGAACCAAGTCATTCCTTCCAAGTCACAAACGAGTCTTGAGTCAAATCCCAAGTCCTCAAAGAGTTAAAGTTAATGAGATAATTAAGTGACTAATTAAATGATGATTGTGCATTAATGATTAACATCTGCTGTTATTGAGCATTACAGAGGATCAGATGTTGATGTTTAATGCACCCTATACCAAGGGTACAAAAGCTGTAACCTTGAGGGTACACTCTCAGAAAATAAAGTACATAATTGTACCTTTAGGGGTACAATAGCTTGTCACTGGGGCTGTACCATCAAGGGTACAGTTATGTACCCTTGGCATAGGGTTAAAATGTGTACCCTTGTGATTGGTACCTTAAGAGACCAGTTTTGTACAGAGGTGGGAAGTCCAGGGGCCAAAGAGTAAAAGTAAGGCTGCACGATTAATCGCATGCGATTGTCATGCGTGTCTCATCAGTAAAGATGGTTCTGTGATTAGCGGTAAATGTCCATCAGCTGCTTTCAAATGGAGCCGCACCTAATATACAGAGCCGTAGATCGTTGACAAGCTACGCAATATCGCGTTCATAACCGCATGCGATTAATCTGCGATTATGAACGTGATATTGCACAGCTTGTCAGTGAATTACGGCTTCCCATCACACTAGATGTGGACTGACATTGCTCAGAAGTCAGATGTTGTTTGAAAGTGAAAACCCAACCTCTGTTTGGTGTCAAACTCTAGCGTAAATACTCCAAAAACATGACAATCTTCACTTATTATAAACAAGATTTATTTCTGTCATAAATGTAAAAAAGTTCTTATTGAGATTAACAGAGATGTTGATGGTTTATTGAAAATTATAGTTTAGTTTGATGTCACCATTATGCTGATCAGTACTTAGGAAGTATGACTCTTTTCAGTGTTAGCGTTCATTTAGCTGCTGTAATTATATCTGTTACAGCAAAAACATTGAGAAAAAGATGTCATTAGATAATGTTGGTTACTGGCTGATATTAAAGATGTCTTAATGTAACAATTTGATCAACTGATTTTACCAGGAGTCTGTTCTACGCTATTAATTTAATATTAGTGACTATAGCAGATGTGTTGCAATACACAGGGTCCTGACAATTTATGTCATTTTATTTTTATCTGATCTTTTTAAACTACATTGTTTTAGAATTACTTCAAACCTTAGGATGCTAAGACATACAGAGACCTTAAGAATTAGTGTAAGAATCTCAACAATGGTGACATGCTTCATGCCGCAATGCATTCTGGGTGCTACGGATGAGTTTTGCATGATGTACCCAGAATACATTGCAGCATAAAGCATGTCACCATTGTTGAGATTCATACACTGAATCTTGATGTTTGTGTGACAATTTTTTTTTTTTAATTTTTGAAATTATCTGCTTTAAATTCAACTGGGTGTCAGGCTGTTGACCATTGAGTCACTTTAAAAAAATAATACTTAACTAACACCACACAGTAGCTTGGGTGAAAACAAGTAATCAGACATATCAATCATCAACAAGCAAACTGCACCATTGAACCACATATTTGTTTGCTGTTTTAGCCACAATAAAGATGACAGCAGCTAAAAAAACAACACCGTCAAGTCAAGTGTCAAATTGCACAACTAAAGCCAACACTTACCAGCATTATGGTGACATCAAACCAAGCCATTACTTTTAAACAGACATCAACATCCACATCTAAACATCCACTTAAATCTTAATTAGAATGTTATGGAATAATGTTCTAATAATGTTATTGATAAACATTTGTAGAATGTTTTTAGAGAACGTTATCCTATCTTTTGAGAGAACGCTATCCTATCTTTTGAGAGAACGTTCTGGGAACAAAAATAAAACTACCCGCTAAAAACATTGTTAGAACAATCCATGGGAATGTTCTTAGAACATTTTAGAACAAAGAAAATTCTAGCTGGGAAGTGCCGCTCCATTTGAAACCAGGTGGTGGACATTTACTGCTAATCACAGAACCGGCTTTACTGACAAAGACACGCATGACAATCGCATGCGATTAATCGTGCAGCCCTAAGTAAAAGTCCAGCAGCCGATTTCACCAGAGGAACCAAGTCATTCCTTCCAAGTCACAAACGACTATCAAGTTAAATCCCAAGTCCTCAAAGAGTTAAAGTTAATGAGATAATTAAGTGACTATTGAATCGCTGAATGTTATTGAGAATTACAGAGGATCAGATGTTGATGTTTTATTGGTTAAAATTATGCCACCATCATGGAGATCAGTGTTTGGTTTAGTTGTACTCTTGACCCTTGACTTGTTGTGCTAGATCTCTCTCTGTAGCTCTGCATGGGTTGTTGTGGAGACGACAGAACTGTGACATTAGAAAAACATACAGTCACAATGAGCTGGTTTAACTATGTCTCAAATATTACTGTTTTCTTTCTTATCACATGTTTAGGCTTTGAATAATTCCACTGAAACTAGAGCATGCACACAAAAAGACATTGCTCTAATAGTTACAGGGTATTGAATTCTTTTTTTAAGTTGTAACACATATAGAAGTTTGAACTCGAGTGCTTTTTAGACGCACACACATATATCAAGAACCAGCATATGAATCTCTACAATGGTGACAATCAACAAAATGCTTCATGTTGCAATACACAAATTACTCCCATAATGCACTGCAGTATGAATAATAATTTTCACCACTGTTGAGGATCACATGATAAATGTTCATGGCTAAATGCCTAATTCCAAAAAGTGTTTTTTTTTGTTTTGTTTTCTTAATATTGAAGCATTAAATGGTTGCATTTGCATAATGAGATTTCTCTTGTTTTTGTGAAAGTGGCATACAGTTAATTATGGTGACCTGTACTCTGAATTCGTATTCTGTATTCAACCCACCCAAAGTGCACAGACAGAGCAGTGAATACATGGCAGTCCTCTCTAACAACTAAGCCATGAACCCTTCTCTTTAAACGTATAATCAAGAAATTTTATCAAGATCATACAGTCATCATAAGCATAAGTCATCTGCTAGATCAAGAGTTGTATCAGCATTGTACAAATGCTTGCTTCAAAACAATAATTCAATTGTTTAGAAGCAAATTTTTAAACACTGCTTAAAGGCTCAAGAGCTCAACTGAAGCAAATACTCACCACAATTATGGTGGCAAAGTTTTTTTTCTTTCAATTGATTTCATGCAAGGCTGTGCTTAAAGTCAGTTGTAGTTCTTGTGTTTCTCTTTTCTTCAGTGCTGTGGATTGTAAACAGCAGCTGTTCATCACTAATGCATCTTCATTCAATAGTCACTTAATTATCTCATGAACTTTAACTCTTTGAGAACTTGGGATTTAACTCAAGACTCGTTTGTGACTTGGAAGGAATGACTTGTTTCCTCCTCTGATGAAATCGGCAGCTGAGTTCATGGGTGGAGCTAAAATATGGCAGGACTTTTACTCTTTGGCACCTGGACTACCCAATCTGGTAAGAACCATGCGTTACCGTGCTATGACATCGTCTCCGCCAAAAGAAAGAAACAGAAGAAACCGGACGTTCTTCTAAATTGAGATTCAAGCAGCCAATCAGGGCTGGCTCTACAAATTGTACCTTAACCTTTAAAAGAAACGGTACATATATGTACCTTTTAATGTTTGGGAACATATATGTACCTTTTTGACCCTCAAAAAGGTACATACATGTACCTTAAGGTCCAATAATAAGCCCTATGGGGTACGTTAGTGTAGATTGTACCTTGGGGGACAGAAATGGACTCCTTCTGTACCCCTATTTCTGACAGTGTACTATGGACTTTAGAAAAAGTTTTAGCTAGAACTTCTGTCTTCTCTTTATTTGTTATGGCCACATTCCCTTCCTCTTCAATTACAGGAATCTTCTTACAACTGTTAACACCATTCATTTTCCAAACCATTCTCATACCACATTCATTCCAGTTTCTCTCCCAATTGTATTACAGAATTCCTGCCAAGCCTTTCTCTTTGCGCTTTTAATTACCTTCCTTGCAGTAGCCCTTTTTTTCTGATATTCTATTAGGTCTCTTGAGTTATTACTCTTTTTAAAATCCGGAATGCATTATTCCTCTCTTTCACATGTTCAGACCAACATGGCACATTTTTTTTTTTCCATTACCTGTTATTAATGGTATAGTCTGATTTGCTGCAGAAATTATTCCTCCTACTACCTTATTATATTTATCTTCAATATGTCCTTCCATCTTAATATTTCTGAAATTTTCTTCACACAACATATAAAACTCCTCCCAATTTGCCTGCACTGTAAAACCCGACAAGTTAACTCAACTCAAATCGTTTGAGTAAACTGATTGCCTTGACTGTAATACCCGACAAGTAAACTTTACTCAAACGGTTTGAGTAAACAGATATCCTTAAGTTATGTTAACTCAAACCGTTTGAGGAAACCGATTGCCTTAAACCATTTAAGTTGAAAAAAACTAACAGTTATGAGTACTCTGAACTTAATTCAGTTGAGTTCACTGAAAGAAGATATACATTGCAATTAAGTGATTACAGTTTTTTTCAATCGCTAACAAGCGCTTAACCATACTTCAGATACTTTTTCTAAACTCTTAACACAGACTAACACCTACAAAACACAACTGGCCAAATGGATAATTTTCTTCTCAAAAACACATTTTGTTAAATATATACTAAATCTTCATTTCAAAATAGAACACATCTTTCTCTGCACACACCAACTTTAGCAAAACACTGGAAATCTGACTCAAAATTAAATTATTCTGTCAAAGAATAACACTTGTTTTCACCTCAAAAGGTACATGCAGTCAATCAAAGTACACCAGGTTTCAAAATACTGGCTATTGTTGACATTACAAAAACTGCATAGACTTTTCAGTCTCAGTTTTACAGGTATTTGCATGCAAAACATGCAATTCACTGTTTTACACTAAATTTATTGGTTAGGAACTGTATGTCCAAATGTACAGTAATGTTCGCATTCAAAAGAATTCCAGTAAAAAGCTATTTTTTTCCTTTACTGTTTACTGCAGGAGGTACAGTAGAAACACGGTATGATAGAACAGAAAAGGTTTGACAGTATTGCTTACAGTGAACAAAATATCCATGAAACACATAAGAGCATTCCGAACAAAAAAACAACAACAGCAAAAAGCCCAGATAAAAAAGGAGGGGGGGAGGGGTAAAATAAAAACAATCTCTCACTGCTCCTGCTCCTCTCACTGCATCTCTCACTGCTCCTGCTCCTCTCACTGCTCCTCTCACTGCTCCTGCTCCTCTCACTGCTCCTCTCACTGCTCCTGCTCCTCTCACTGCTCCTCTCACTGCTCCTCTCACTGCTCCTCTCACTGCTCCTGCATCTCTCACTGCTCCTGCATCTCTCAATCTCTCACTGCTCCTCTCACTGCTCCTCTCACTGCTCCTGCATCTCTCACTGCTCCTGCATCTCTCACTGCTCCTGCATCTCTCACTGCTCCTGCATCTCTCAATCTCTCACTGCTCCTCTCACTGCTCCTCTCACTGCTCCTGCATCTCTCACTGCTCCTGCATCTCTCACTGCTCCTGCATCTCTCACTGCTCCTCTCTCTGCTCCTGCTCCTCTCACTGCTCCTGCTCCCCTCACTGCTCCTCTCACTGCTCCTGCTCCTCTCACTGCATCTCTCACTGCTCCTGCTCCTCTCACTGCTCCTCTCTCTGCTCCTGCTCCTCTCACTGCTCCTGCTCCCCTCACTGCTCCTCTCACTGCTCCTGCATCTCTCACTGCTCCTGCATCTCTCACTGCTCCTCTCTCTGCTCCTGCTCCTCTCACTGCTCCTGCTCCCCTCACTGCTCCTCTCACTGCTCCTGCTCCTCTCACTGCTCCTCTCACTGCTCCTGCATCTCTCACTGCTCCTGCATCTCTCACTGCTCCTGCATCTCTCACTGCTCCTCTCTCTGCTCCTGCTCCTCTCACTGCTCCTGCTCCCCTCACTGCTCCTCTCACTGCTCCTGCTCCTCTCACTGCTCCTTTCACTGATCCTCTCACTGCTCCTGCTCCTCTCACTGCATCTCTCACTGCTCCTGCTCCTCTCACTGCATCTCTCACTGCTCCTGCTCCTCTCACTGCATCTCTCACTGCTCCTGCTCCTCTCACTGCATCTCTCACTGCTCCTGCATCTCTCACTGCTCCTCTCTCTGCTCCTGCTCCTCTCACTGCTCCTGCTCCCCTCACTGCTCCCCTCACTGCTCCTCTCACTGCTCCTGCTCCTCTCACTGCTCCTTTCACTGATCCTCTCACTGCTCCTGCTCCTCTCACTGCATCTCTCACTGCTCCTGCTCCTCTCACTGCTCCTTTCACTGATCCTGCTCCTCTCACTGCATCTCTCACTGCTCCTGCATCTCTCACTGCATCTCTCACTGCTCCTGCTCCTCTCACTGCTCCTCTCACTGCTCCTGCATCTCTCACTGCTCCTGCATCTCTCACTGCATCTCTCACTGCTCCTGCTCCTCTCTCTTCTCCTCTCACTGCTCCTGCTCCTCTCACTGCATCTCTCACTGCTCCTGCTCTTCTCACTGGGCCCCTTGCTCTTACTCTTCCTTGTCCATACATTACAGTTTTTGTCTTTTTCTGTTTCCAAAAACATCACTCTTCAAAGTCCTCCTTTTATTGTATAAGTGTCAATGTAATAGAAAAAAATAACCCCTGCCACTGAGTCTAAGCCAGATAGGAATCAGCTGTGGTTGGCCCAATTTACACAACATAAATCAGCTAAGATATATTGTTTTTGAACTGATATCATTGCAGAAGCAGAGGCTTTTATACTGTATCTAAGGTTTGGAACATTGTTTTTGCTATTGTGGGATGTCGTGTGTTAACATTTGTAAATACTACAAAAACGATCCATAATTTTGTTGGGAGGTATAGGTTGTCTGTTCAGAAAATGTAAGCATTGTGGAAATGTATTTAATGACCCCATATTGTGTGAAAACAACATGAAATGTGTGAATGGTATGGCCACAATAGACAGATGCTGTGCTAATTGTGTTTAGAGTTTTGAAAATGTGACAACTGTTTGGACAAATGCTTGTTAGCGACTGAAAAAAACTGTAAGTGATTAATTGAGCTTTAGTGATGAACACCTGCTGTTAACAAACAGAATTACTGAAGAAAAGAGAGAAAGGAACTACAGCTGACGTCAGACACAGCCTCACTCAAACCTGACAAGTTATGTTAACTCAAACCGTTTGAGGAAACTGATTGCCTTAAACTGTTTAAGTTGAAAAAACTAACAGTTACGAGTACTCTGAACTTAATTCAGTTGAGTTCATTGAAAGAAGATATACATTGCAATTAAGTGATTAAGTGATTAACTAAGTGCTGATTGAGAATTAGTGATGAACAGCTGCTGTTAACAAACAGAATCACTGAAGAAAAGAGAAACACAAGAACTACTACAACTGACTTCAGACACAGACTTAGATGAAATCAACTGAAATAAAATACATGAAATCTCTCAAGATCTGATGAAACAACCCCACAAACAGCATCACCAGCTCCACTTATTAATAACCAGACTGACTTTATTTCTGTCAGACGTCTACAGAAGATCTTATTGAGAATGAACTAAGGTTTAGATGTTGATTTATTGTTTTCATTTGAAGTAACCATGTTAGAGATCAGTGTTTGCTTTAGTTGGGCTCTTGACCCTTGATTTCTGTCTTAGTCTTTTCTCTGGCTGTTATAACCGTGTGTTTCTAAAACACATTTGTTGTAACTCAAAAGCCCAGAAGAAATGCCATCAGATGTTAATCTGTACCTAGGTGTAGGTTGTTATACTTTATAAAGGTGATGGTAATTATTTATTATTATTCACAGTTATTGATCCATGCGGAGTCTAATCTCTGATGTGTAATTAGTAGAAGTGGACCTAGTAAAAATGACACTAAGAGCCAGTGATTCTGTAATATTCAATTAATATTAAAATGACTTCATAAACATTTTGTACACAGACTTTTGTCTTCTATGGCAGTAAGTGGTCAAACACAGACATCAATAATCAGAATATGAACCTCTACAATGGTGACAAAAAAACATGCTGCAATGCATGCTGGGTACTATTGTAGAACAAAACTCATCCATGGCGCCCAGCATGATCTGCAGGATTTTTTTTTTTTTTATGGTCACCATTGTTGAGGTTCATGTGCTGATTATTGATGTCTGTGTGTGACTAATGACACCATAGAAGTCCACACTGTTTGAAAAGTCATTGTATTAACTGATTATTACAGAACCACTGGGTTTTAGGATCACTTTTACTGTAATCAATCAAATTACATAACACTTACTTCATCAGAGATTAGACTTCTTATGAATCAATAATTGATGATTATCACCAATATAAAGTATAACAACCTACACCTAGGTACAGGTTAACACCTGATGGCTCTTCTTCTGGGCTTTTGAGTTACAACAAATGTGTTTCAGAAACACACGGTTTATAACAGCCAGAGAAAAGACTAAGACAGAAGTCAAGGGTCAAAGAGCCCAACTAAAGCAAACACTGATCTCTAACATGGTTACTTCAAATGAAACAATAAATCAACATCTAAACCTTAGTTCATTCTCAATAAGATCTTCTGTAGACGTCTGACAGAAATAAAGTCAGTCTGGTTATTAATAAGTGGAGCTGCTGATGCTGTTTGTGGGGTTGTTTCATCAGATCTTGAGAGATTTCATGTATTTTATTTCAGTTGATTTCATCTAAGTCTGTGTCTGAAGTCAGTTGTAGTAGTTCTTGTGTTTCTCTTTTCTTCTGTGATTCTGTTTGTTAACAGCAGCTGTTCATCACTAATTCTCAATCAGCACTTAGTTAATCACTTAATTATTTGAATGCAAAGTTTTAAAACTTACATGGTTTAAATCAGGGCAATCTGTTTACTCAAACGGTTTGAGTTAAGTTAACTTGTCGGGGTTTACAGTGTGCCTAAATTCCCATCTTGCAAACTGACCCATATTTTCCTTTTGAACTGTACTCTGGATCTCACATATTACAGGCCAATGATCGCTGCCCAAGTTATCGTCGAGTACACTCCAAGTACACTTACCAGCTGACATTATTGTTAGATCCAAACATGTCATACCACCTTTTACTTTATCCATTCTTGTTGGTTTCCCATCATTCAAGCACACAAGTGAGTTTTTTCCCATAAATTCTTCTATGATTACCCAATTGTTATCTGTATTTTTACTCCCCCAAAGACCATTATGTGCATTAAAATCCCCACATATGATAAATTTGCCCTGAATATTACCCATCATTTCTTTTAATATAGCATTACTTATTTCTTTACATGGAGTGTAGAAATTTGTAATTCTGATTCCTTCATGTTTTCCCTATACTTCTATGGTTACACATTCTAAACCTTTACTTGTGAATACTCTTTTATATGCTATGTTCTCTTTAATAAATGTTGCACATCCTCCACCTCCCGGCTGCCTTTCCCTGTTGCTTGTTCTTTAAATTTGAAAAAAAAAAAAATCACCCCGACACCCAAACCCCATGCTTTTGTGGCCCTAACTTAACTTCCGGTAGACTTCCAAATAGAATCAATAACAACAGCTAAGTAGATTATTTTTGATAACAAGCAAAATATGTTTACTGCGTAAATCAGACTGGCTGAAAATGCTAATTCATTTTCTGCCAGCAGAAGGTGCTTTAAAGCGGGAGAAACAGAGGTTTCCCCAGTAATTGCTGTACACAACATAAACACTGCTTTATCAGGCATATAACGTGCAAGATTAAATGAAAATGACAAAATAAAGATAGTCTTTCTTCAGAAATACAGTGACATGAAAACACCGTGCCTCGTTTTTATTTTTAAACGTGCATACATGCTCATGTTTTTCCAACGAAGCCTTTTACAACATTTTCAATGTCAACTTTGATATTGTGAGCGCTACATATAAACAAATGTATGGGAAACACATCCCGCAGCACAACCACCCGAGCCCAATTTCAGTCTAATTTTCACCTTAGATTAAACTGCGTTTGTGTAAGGCGCCATAGCCAGACTGATAAACAAACACAGACCAGAATTTAACTTCAGGCCAGACAAGTGCGCCCAATGAAAACGTCTATAGCTTTATGCATCCAGGGGAATTTACGTCTGAATCAAAGCATTTTGAATCTTCACAAGATTTGTCACTTTCAAATATTAGTTTTTTACATAACTTCTTCACTATTTTTCTTACACAATCCAAAAATTACTTAAAAAAAAAAAAAGTATATAAAAAATTATTACCAGTTCTGCCTCTATTCCACCATGATTAGATATCTACAAATTTGTCTCCACACTTCTATTCACTATACCTTTTTTATTTTATCTAATGGTGCACCAATAACTAAGGCCTGGTTCAGCTCTCATTTAACCACTGTTTTAGAAAGCTACAGTCTGTCACTACTTCAATACACCAGCCACTACTGCTGCTGAACATGGAGTTCCAACATCTGCCATCAATCTACTGGGCAGATGGCCATCCTCTGCATTTGAGTCATATATTAGACCAGAACACAAACCATCTAAAAGGCTCAGCAAATAATATCAAGTTGTCCAAAAGGTAATCTTTATGCAATTACTGGTAGTGGTGTAATACCTATTCATATTACTCTTAACAACCTTTTGAAAAGTGAGAGTAACGTGACATTCAGCCAAGTATGGTGACCCATACTCAGAATTTGTGCTCTGCATTTAACCCATCCGAAGTTCACACACACAGAGCAGTGAACAAACACACACACACACTGTGAGCACACACCCGGAGCAGTGGGCAGCCATTTATGCTGTGGCGCCCGGGGAGCAGTTGGGGGTTCGATGGTATTGAGGGTGGAGAGAGAACTGTACATGCACTCCCTCCACCTACAATTCCTGCCGGCCCGGGACTCAAACTCACAACCCTTCAATTGCGAGTCCGACTCTCTAACTATTAGGCCTCGACTTCCCCAAGTGGTTTACTTTGTACACTTTGTGGTTTGTGGTGTAAACTTTCTGTGGCCTATCTTTCTGGCCTTCCTCTCTGTTGCCTATCTTTGTGATGTTTCTCTCTCTGTGGCCCATCTTCCTCTTTAGCCTTATTTTTCTGTGGCCTTAATGGCTTTTCTCACTATGACTTATCACAGCTTCTCCTTCTGTGGCCTATTGTGGTCAGCAAGATGTTTACTAATGTTATTGATTTGAAAAAACAAATAAAGTCAGTAAAGTTGTTCTTGTTGAGCTCACTGTGCTGGGGTGCTGTTTTAACCGCTTTACTTGAAGCTGCAGTAAGTGATTTCTGAGAAACACCCACGATATTTGTAAATCAAAACCAAAACAAACACTTGGTTTCAATTCTGCTTTGTCTGTTGGCAGTACATTATGACCAGCAGTCATGCTAATGCTAGTACTGCCAATGAGCAATAGCCATAGTAATGCTAACACTGTCACAAAATAACACTTTTCTGATGCAAAGCACGCTGGGAACTACAAAATGCAATAGTTTTAAGTTCACCTTACTGCAGCAACATTTTGAGTTTACAGAACTTATTTCAGCTATGAACTATCATTATTATTTGAGTGAAATTAACTCATTTCATTTAATCAATTTCACTGTTCGGTTTTACAGTCTGGTGATTTGGAGAATAAGTAGTTGCCCCTGTCATTTCACAGAATTGCACAAAGGCAAGCAAGTGTAGAAAGTAAAAAAAAAAAAAAAGAGTCAAAAAATGGCGCGACCGTTTAGGGAGGATTTTGCAAGCTTGTCAGCAGGTTTGTGGTTTACACTAAAGTATATAGGCAAGGCTTCAACTGCACAGACCGCATCCATTATACGAGAGAATGCCGCAGCTACACGGTGATTCCACTGCGTGCGGCGTCCCGTACGACAAAAGTATCTGAGCATTCGCACAAAAAAAAAAAAAAAAAAAAAAACTGCCTGCAAACGTGCAAGAGTGAAGTTGAATTTCCTTTTGTGGCATACTGCACTTGCAACTGCACCACGAACATCACACTCTATTACTCAATCTATCACTCCAATGTTTTCCCGCTGAAAGCTGCTTTGATATATTTGCTTGCCCCGATTGGCTTTTTTATGTAAACGATTTAGAAAAAGTTTAATCAGTTCTCACTTGATTGAACTGTTCACAATTTATATCATTGTCACAATTTGTCACATCCCCCCAGCCCTAATATGGAGTAATGCTTTAAACACATTTGACAAGTTAGCTGATAAAAAACTGATCAACAATCAAAACTGACCGACCATGTACTTTCTGTTTGAGTTACAAATGTTTCTGTTAAAATGATAGGTTTTGTACTCTTCAAAAGATAAATTAAATAGATAAATTAATGAATAAAACTAATAATTCAAGCCTAAGTGGAGAGAAAAAAGAAGAAATCTGTAAAAACTGAACAAACAAACTTAATAAATACTTAAAACTTAATCAATAAAGTGTGTTTACAATTTTCAGAGGTAAGTCAACAGATTTATTAAAAAAACGGTCAAATTTTATACGTCTGTAGGTACAATACTTTAATACAGCAGAAAAACTAAGCACCAGGATTAAAACACAAACAAACAGAAATGCAAAACAATCTTCTAATCTGCAATAATTCTCAACAAAATTCTAAGCACAGAAATGGTGAATTTGAATGGAAAAATATTTTTACTTAGTCTCTTAAACACATACTCACGTGTTTCTACAATGCAGTAGAAGTGAAGATTATTTAAGTTTGTCTCACATGAAATAAATAAAAATTTTAAACTCTTGTATACCTTAGAGGTTAAAATAAGCACCTACAGATCAGTGTGAGCACAATAATTGATATCAAAATCCACATAAAAATACTTTTTGAGGGTAATTTGGTTAGAAATATATACAGTAGTTTCATACTGAAGCTGCTGGAAACCTCTTCTGTTTGCAGTTGAACCTACAGTAAAATAAAATAAAAAGATAGAAAACATACTAAATTAATTCCTAAGAGTAAAAGGAGCAGTGGCTGTATAGTAAAGACCAATCAACGATAAATAATAATGCAGGAAGGAGATAAATATGATGCAATTAATATACAATCTGTTTTGCTCTTTCTATCTTGTGTGGTGGCCTGAAAGAGGTACAGTATGGTGCTCCACAAAGCAGCACCATGGAGAGCACCAGCAAACTTATACAGTAATTTACTTTATTTTACCTGTGAATTCTTTTTATTTTAGTGCCATCTACTTTATATTTTTGTCAATATATACATATTTTTATGTATGTTGTTTTGCACTATTCGTTTTGTTTGTGTTCAGCAACACTGCAACTGCTTACATGATATGAATGTAAAACTGAAACTGAACATTACAAATGAAAATTCTGAAATCCCATGATTAACTAAAACTGGTTCTCCTTTGAGATGAATTGGCTGTGGGAGTCTGTAGTCACAGAAGCGAACAAAAACCCAAACCATTTCTTTTCAATGTGAAAAGATACTTACACCTTTCACTTTTTTCATTTATGCTTCTTGAAGACACAGCAAATCACAGCAAAACCAAAAGTCATGGCCAGCACCAACAAAACTGCACTCACACATACTGCTTTCATATTGTATAAAACTAGATCCTCTGCTGGAGTTTCTAAATGTGAATCTGTATTGAATAGAGGAAGAAAATGCATTGTCACTATAAAACTTTCAATCTAAAGATCTCAACTTTCTAGATCAGATCAGTTCTGCACTGTAGCATCTCGCATCCCTTGATCAGATACATGTGCTTTTGAATTTCATCTATCTATAAAATTAAAAGACCAATATAAATTTAATGAATAACTCATACTCACCAGTGACAGTAACTTTGAAGCTCCTGGTGATACTGCAGCTGTTGCTGATGATCTGTAGTTTATATTCTCCAGAGTCTGTGGTTCTGGTGTCTCTGATGGTCAGAGATCCAGTCTGATGATCCAGCTTCAGTCTGTTTCTGAATCTCCCATCACCATCTTCACACTCATCATCTGTACAGATCTTATTATGATGTCCATTAACTTCAGTGATGAGAGTGTCATTAAAATGCCAGGTCATGAAATCATCTGGATGATTATATAAACCAGTATTTAAAGTGACTGTTTCTCTCTCCTCTACTGGCACTGTCTTCTTTTGATCTGTAGCAAAAACACCAGAAACACAAATCTGGAGTTGACTGAAGGATCCTTTTGAGGGAAAACTCAACAACAACAAACAAATGTAACCGCAAAATCCCACTGGGCAAAGTTACGTCCAGTGGACGTCTTTTTTATGTCTTTGCTGACGTTGAAAAGACGTCCACTGAGGAGCCAGAATGAAAGTTTTTTTATGACGTCTTTTTTGACGTCTTCTGTACGTCTTATTTAGACGTTCACAGAACCTCCTTACAAGGTTAAAAACTAGTTCAAAAGTGGTCAGTGGACATATTTTCAACATCATTTAAGGTTCATTTAGGCATAACTTATACTGTGTCTGGACCAAATCAACACTCTCAGGATTTAGACTCGTGTTATTTCAATGTAATTTTCAGACACTGTGTTTGTCCTAAACTCAAGAAAATCAAATAATCTTTATGAAATAATGAAATAACTGACGATTGAGAATGTGGTAAAATCAGATGCAAATCAAAGAGATTAAATCTCTGAAGATCTCAGCAGAGGAGGATCAAACATCTCCACAAACAGCTTCATCAGCTTCACTCATTAGATTGACTTTATATCTGTCAGACATCATAAGAGAAGCTCTTATTGAGAATTAACAGAGGTTTAAATGGTATATTTTATTAATTTGAAGTCACCATTGTGGTGATCAGTGTTTGGTTTATTTGGGATCTTGGTCCTCATACTTCTTGAGTTAGCTTGTCTTTGGTTATATGAACTGTGTGTTATAAAGTACTCTTATTGTGGCAGACAGCATTGAGCTCAAGTGTTAATGTCTAACTGTTAATGCCACCAAAATTATAGCAAAATAATTTGTTTGTGTTTTGTTGCAACTACATTTATTTTCTTGGATATGAATCTTGTTGAAAAAAGTAACAAACATATTTTTTACAAAATGCAAGATTTTGGATATGTATCACATCAATGGTGACATTCAAATCGAAAAAGTCTGGAAAATAGGGATAAGTTTGTGCTATAAAGCGGTTTTGATTGATTAGCTGGAATCTTGATGTCTATGTTTTAGTACATGATGCTTTTACTCAAAATATTTAAATTGCATGCATTTTCTCCATCTTCAAAATAAGCAAATATTTTGCTTTTAGTTTCTGTATTGTAGAGTTAAAAGGCTTGGTGGTTATAAATGAGAAAAAAAAGTAAAATTCATAACCTCAGGTACTTAATATGTGATGAATTTTTCATCACCAACAAAGAACTGATACCACCTGAGCTTTCTTAATTTTGTTTCTTTTTACTGCAGTGTTTCACAAAAACACAGTTATAGCAGTCAGAGACAGGCTAATCGAAGAAATAGCTGGACCAAGATCCCAACTAAACCAAACACTGATCACCACAATGGTGACTTCAAATGAATCAAATATCAACATTTAAACCTCTGTTAATTCTCAATAAGAGCTTCTCTAGATGTCTGACAGAAATAAAGTCAATCTAATGATTCCATGTTTGTGGAGATGTTTGATCCTCCTCTGCTGAGATCTTCAGAGATTTAATGTCTTTGATTTGCATCTGATTTTACCACGTGCTCAGTCATCAGTTATTTCATTATTTCATAAAGATTATTTTATTTTCTTGATTTTAGGTCAAACACAGTGTTTGGAAATTACATTGAAATAACACGAGTCTAAATCTAACGCATCCTGAGATTGTTGATTTGGTCCAGAAACAGTATAAGTTATGCCTAAATGAACCTTAAATGATGTTGAAAATATGTCCACTGACCACTTTTGAACTAGTTTTTAACCTTGTAAGGAGGTTCTGTGAATGTCTAAATCAGACGTATAGAAGACGTCAAAAAAAGACGTCATAAAAACTTTCATTTTGGCTCCTGAGTGGATGTCTTTTCAACGTCAGCAAAGATATAAAAAGACGTCCACTGGACGTAACTTTGCCCAGAGGGTATACATCATGGAATTCACTTTTTCTGAGCTCCTTTCTGTTACAACAATTTTTTAATAAAACACACCTCGGAAAATGTAATACTGATATAAACACTGATGCCAGGGCTATTATTTTCTGGCTGTGATAAGGAAACACAATTTCTTGTGTACATTTGAAAGCTTGGTTGGTCATCAGATGATCCCTTACATCTGTTCTTATTTTCAAGTACAGAATATTTAAAGAAGTCACAGTTTAAGAACATTGTCAGGAAATCTGGATCAATAGGAATCAAATGTTCAATAAAACAATGTTATTGAATATTGCTCTTTTTACAGCTTCACCAGATTTTTTCTGCATCATATAGCACTGACGTATTTGTTGTGATAAAAAAGTTGTAATAAAGAAATGTGGGGATTTAAACATATATAGCCTGCTTTGTAACTTTCATTGAATGCCTCACCATGAACAGTAACATTGAAGATCTTTTCACTGCTGGGGTTGCCTAAAATCTTCAGTTTATAAAGTCCAGAGTCAGTGGTTCTGGTGTTCATGATGGTCAGAGATCCAGTCTGATTGTCCAGCTTCAGTCTGTCTCTGAATCTCTCTTTACACTGAATGTCTTTACAGGTCTTAATGAGATCTCCAGTGATCTGGGCGATGCGAATGTCTTTATAATACCATCTAATTCGGTCTCGATGATTTGTCTTAACACCAGTGTGTAGAGTGACAATATCTTCTTCTCTCACAGACATTGTAATTTCTTCAACACCAAACACACCTGAAGAAGAAACAAACAGATAATTATGAATCACTTCATAACAATCATAAAGATCACAAGAATTACAATTTGAATCGTACATAGGCTATTATCACTCACGCTTATTCTTACTAAAAAAAAATTACATTGGATTATGTTCAGTGACACAACAACATCATCATAGAGAACAGAACATTTTTATACCATTTTAAATATATTTTGCCTTATTTTTATTACTTTTTTTCAGTTTCTGCCCCAAAACTTCCATAAATATGTCTAATACTCTGACAGTGTGTCTTCATTTACCACACTGACCTTCAATTCCTCATTGATATACTGTAAAGCATCAATGACTAAGAAACAATATTTTGCATCAAGTATAAACTGATTAGCATGTAAACTGAAAGTTTGTAGATTATCTTACCATTGCACAGTAAAACACCCGCTGTGAACAAAATAAAGAGAAGCTTCATTTGTACCACCTTCCTTCAGGAAAGTGGTGTGCTTCAAAAAAAACTGTGCTTCTGTGAAATAAAAGTTGCGTGTTATATCACTTTGATGATGTCTGCATCACGTGAGAGTAGGAAGTTTCTCTGAATCAGAACTGTCTCATGACATGTCTCAGCAGTGTTAAAAAAAATCATTCTGCCAAGACTTGTGTTCCTAAAACACAACACACAGTGGCACACAATTAAAAATGCAAGAAAGTCATTTGATGTTTTATGGTGCTAGGTACCTTCTACCTTGTTTTATTTATTCTCAGGTTCGGTAAAGTAAGTCAAACCTGAATCTATCTGACTTCATACTTACACAACAGGTCACAGAAGACTTCTCCTTGGTCTTTTCTTAGCTATAAATCAATGTCAGTGGAGGCAGACTTGTGTTATATAAATACAAACCAGTTTATTATTACAATTAATAAGTAAGCAGTACAAATTTTCTACAACTACTGTACTGTATGTAAGTATTACATGAAATATAAATATATATAATAGGTTCTTTGCTCAAGGTAATATCATCAAAGGTTCTGCCGGAGAGGCTCTTCAAGTCATCTCAGAGTAGCATCTGATTTCATCCTCGCACTTCAGTCATTTATAGACAGCAGGTGGAGTCAGGGTTATTTCGGTCCACACTTGAGTCTTTTATTTCAGTACGCACAACAATCTGTATGTTGTATCTAATCTTGTTGTGTTTTTACGCTATACAAATTAGATTGCGGGCTTCAAGCAGGCAAATATATTACGGTGTTGATTCCTGAAGCGAATAATGTAAGCGATATTAAATTCTCCCATCGTTTAGGTTCATCCACAGCTAACAAAAATGTGTTCCAAGAACGTTTGCTAACATTCACACTAAGTTATGAAAATTGTATTTTTTAGGATGTTTTGTAAACGTTCTGCAGTGTTTTTGAGGAATATCCCAGTCTGCCATGATGTTATGAGAATCTTATATTGAATGTTCTTCCTGTTTTAAAAACACCCATATTTATAATGTTATGAGAACGTTATTTTTTTTTTTTTTTTTTTTTTTTTTTTTTAGATTATACAAACGTTGGACAAACATGTTTCACTTTCATTTTTAGTCAGGTAGCTCTCCGGGCCATTATTCATCTTTGCAGAGGATGTGTATGTGTGTGTGTGCTGTAAATGTGTGCATGTAGTAGCATGATTTGCAGGTTTGCACTACACAACCAAACAAAGATCAGCCCCTTCATTATAGAGCATGCAACACATTTCTAGGCTGAAGTATTTCAATGCTCTTCTGGCTAGACTGTCATGTGCAATGTGACCTCGGTAAATGTTGCAGAATGCAGCAGCACATCTTGTTTTTAATGAGCTAAAGAGAGCCCATGTCATTCTCTCTCTTTTTTAATGTATAGTAGAACAGGAAGTAGAATTTCACCTCAATGACAATATATATATTATATATATTGAGAAACAAATCTTCTTCACATCTGATGTTGCTGAGATTCAGAACTTTCTGTGAGAATCACAAAGAGATCGATATGCTGTTGTTGTAATGTTATCGACAGTAACAGGTCAGGTTCAGTTTCCAATGTTTGTCTGGATCTGGCGTGCTGTGTGGTGACCAACAACCAACATCCATGCCTTTTGGGGGCGGAGCAATGTGGGCGGTGTGTTTGTTTTGGTTTCGATTTCAAATATCATAGGCATTTCTCAGAAATCATGTACTGCACCTTTAAGACAGTATATATATATATATATATATATATATATATATATATATATATATATATATATATACATATATATGTATATGTATATGTATATATATATATATATATATATATATATATATATATATATATATATATATATATGCATGATCATAATGTCCCATATTAATAAATAATTATACATTTAGCGAGCTCTGGATCAGGATTCGACACTGGGCTTAACTGGGGGTTAGGAGCCCATCCTGGGCTTAACTCGGAAACAGGAGCCAATCCTGGTCTTAACTCTGGAACAGGAGCCAATCCTGGGCTTAATTCGGAAACAGGCGCCAGTCCTGGACTTAACTCTGAAACAGGAGCCAATCCTGGTCTTAACTCTCAAATAGGAGCCAGTCCTGGTCTTAACTCGGAAACAGGAGCCAGTCCTGGTCTTAACTCTGGAACAGGAGCCAACCCTGGGCTTAATTCAGAAACAGGAGCCAGTCCTGGTCTTAACTCTGGAACAGGAGCCAATCCTGGGCTTAACTCGGGAACAGGAGCCAACCCTGGGTTTAATTCAGAAACAGGAGCCAACTCTGGGCTTAACTCGGGAACAGGAGCCAGTCCTGGGCTTAACTCGGGAACAGGAGCCAGTCCTGGGTTTAACTCGGGAACAGGAGCCAGTCCTGGGCTTAACTCGGGAACAGGAGCCAATCCTGGTCTTAATTCAGAAACAGGAGCCAGTCCTGGTCTTAACTCTGGAATAGGAGCCAATCCTGGGCTTAATTCAGAAACAGGAGCCAGTCCTGGTCTTAACTCTGGAACAGGAGCCAATCCTGGGCTTAACTCGGGAACAGGAGCCAATCCTGGTCTTAATTCTGGAACAGGAGCCAATCCTGGGCTTAACTCGGAAACAGGAGCCAGTCCTGGTCTTAATTCTGGAACAGGAGCCAACCCTGGGCTCAATTCAGAAACAGGAGCGCATCCTGGGCTTAATTCAGGAACAGGAGACAATCCTGGGCTTAACTAGAACTGGAGAATTGGAGGAAACCAAGGACAAAGGAGGCTTGGACAGGACCAGCAGAGATGTCGGAGAGAGGAGAGAGGGCAATTCAACTTTCAGTTCAGATTCAAATTATATAAGATACTCCTCATTTTGGCCCTTTTGGGACACCATGTTCAGCTCACCCTCGGCCATGACATTGTACCATATCAAGCCTAAAATTACATATTTACAATGAGCTGAAGAAAGAAAATTACCTAAAATAAGGAACATTAAAATAATTAAACATTCAATTGATAGCAACTTTTATCACATGATAATATTCATGACATAAACAGACAATGTCATTAAAAGATCACACTAACAGGCCTCACGAACAGAACTGTAAAAAAAAAAAAAAACTTCTGTAATGGGTGTTCACCATTTAAAACCCTACAGGTCTCCATCTTCACTTTCCTCCTCACAAGAAACTAATCCACTGTGATTCACATAATAGTGCTGTTTTAAATATAACATTTCGCCTGACAGCACTGAATTGTATAGTATTTATCGAAATTGGCAACAATACAGTAACCACACAACATGGGACAAAAAACCTGATATATCAAACAGATTATCATTAAAAAATATTGTGGTTTAAATGACATGAAACAGAGAAATGTCTCACTGTTTGTGTCTAGATCACTGATTATAGCAGCTTAAATGAAGTTACACAAACTGAAAAACATCAAGCACGTGCTGATTTTAAATTGAACTTCAAACATATTGGCCTACATATACATTATACCAATTTCAATTAAGGGTTCACTTCCTATTTTCATCCAGTTACCCCTGGAATAAATTGCTGTCCAAATTAAATGTAACATTTGGTTACAGCATCTTGATCAAATCTTGACTAATATTTGATGTCAAATTGATATTAAGATGCCTGCTGGGAAGACAACAGTCACTGTCAGGAATAACATTCATTAGAATGTCAAGACTGACCAATCAGAATCAAGTTTCCCAGGGAGCCGTGTAATAAAACAGTTTAATGCATGTACATTGCTTTTTCATATCTTATACAGTTATACAAATACAGTAACATGGAATAATCTCAGTGAAGTGTTTCTGTTTCTGAGGATCTTTAGTGTATAATCTCCAGAGTCTGTTGTTCTGGTGTTTGTGATGGTCAGAGATCCAGTCTGAGGATCCAGCTTCAGTCTGTCTCTGAATCTCTCATCATCATTTCTAGTCTCTCTTTTGATTTGAGCAATGAGAGTGTTTTCATCTCCAAACAGCCAGCACACCTGATCTGTTTTCTGTAGCTCAGCAACATCACTGTTTAGAGTAACCGAATCTCCCTCCATCACTGGCAGTGTTTTCACTTTATCGTCACAGCATGCAGCACATATGGAACACAGAAAAGAGAAAAAAGAAAACTAACAAAAGCAGAGATGATAAAATCCTCCCTTATCATAATGATCCTTTTTCTGTTCTTTCCTTCCATCTCATTCAAAGATGAATTTGTATGATGAGTTTGTAACCTATCAAGACAACATTATGCTTTGACAGGAATAAATGGGGTTATCTTCATGGGTCAAAAGATAATGCTAATAACTTCTAAGTAGTCAGGACACTATATTTTCATCCTAAAAAAAAGGAACCAATTGTTTAGCAATAAACAAACAAACAATATTTAATGAGGTATTAAATGGTGGCAGAAAACTTGTTAATTAGAATGAATAAAACACCATTTTAATATGATTATATGAAGAAAAAAAACCTCATCTTTCTCTTAGTGTATCAGCTGTTATACCTACAGTTCTGTCTTTTAAGTTTATGGCTCCTGCAGAAAGAGTAAATCACACCAACAACAGCAGCCACGGCCAGCGAAAGCAGGATTGCTCCAACAAATACAGCTATTATGTCAGCTAAAAGCAGACCCTGAGTTTCTACATGTGAACCTGTAGTGAATAGAAGAAAAGAGTCATTCTTGAGTTCTATCTCAAACACTACAAAACATCAGCAAATCTGAGATAGTAGATATGAATGATTTAATTTGAAGTTGAACATCATGCTTTATAAATGTTCGCTATGAAGCAGAAAGTCATTCATTATCATATCATGTGTTTGTTCTGAGATATAAAGTCAACAGGTTTAAAACAACACCCAACATAAAAATATATTGCTAAAATAAATAGCCAGTGAAAATACTGGAGAAGCAAGTAGAAATCTGAGGCACTGGTCTGAAAAGACCAGTAGAAATAACTTTACCACTGAGCCATTGAATGACTAAATGATACTCACCAGTGACAGTAACACTGAATCTCTTTATGATGCTGAATCTGCTGCTACTGATCTGTAGTGTATATTCTCCAGAGTCTGTGGTTCTGGTGTTTGTGATGGTCAGAGATCCAGTCTGATGATCCAGCTTCAGTCTGTCTCTGAATCTCTCAGTACTATCTTTACACTGAAGATCTGTACAGATCTTATCAGGAAGTACACTGATTTCAGCGATGAGAGTGTCATTTAAATACCACGTCATGAAATCATCTGGGTTGTGTACTAAAACAGGACATAAAGTGACTGTTTCTCTCTCCTTTGCGGTTACGGTCTTCTTTTCAAAATCTGCATCAACAACACCAGAAGCACAAATCAACAGCTGATTTGAGTTTAGATTCGAATTTTTGCCATGTGCAGTAATGGGCCACCATAGTGTTAGCTCAGTTTGAGCACTCTGCAATGTAAGTCTATGGGTTTTTTCATGATTTTTTATATTAGTTCTTAAGAAAACTGAAAGTCAAATCAGTCTGAAAAGATATAGCACAGCAAGTCAGAACAGTCTGAAAGTCTGACCCGAATTTGGAGTTTGTAGAGTTAAAGCTCTAGGAGGAGTTAGAGTTGAAAATTTTGGGTCAGAAGAAGAAGAAGAAGAAGAAGAAGAAGAAGAAGAAGAAGAAGAAGAAGAAGAAGAAGAAGAAGAAGAAGAAGAAGAAGTTTAAATAGGATTTCAGTAAGTTTACTTAATGAATGACTTTGAGTTTTGGATCTCATGCATGTGCGCGTGAACAAGTCTGAACTTTCTGCTATGTTGTTTATTCTGATCACTCACAATGGCCATTTTTTGCATTTCAGTTGGCAAAAAGTTGTTAACAAAAGTGTTTGTGTGTGTGTTTGTGAAGCAGTACCAGGTGAGATTACAAACGACTTGCACTGTGCATTTTATAGCACATTTTGACTACTGTATACTATATATTTTGTACCATATATATTATACTATATATTTTGCTCTGTGCATGATGCATTATAATAAAGAAATGTTGTGATTTAAACACATTAATATTATGTAAATGCCTCACCATGAACAGTAACATTGAAGGTCTTTTCACTGCTGGGGTTGCCTAAAATCTTCAGTTTATAAAGTCCAGAGTCAGTGGTTCTGGTGTTCATGATGGTCAGAGATCCAGTCTGATTGTCCAGCTCCAGTCTGTCTCTGAATCTCTCTTTACACTGAATGTCTTTACAGGTCTTAATGAGATCTCCAGTGATCTGAGCGATGCGAATGTCTTTATAATACCATCTAATTCGGTCTCGATGATTTGTTTTAACACCAGTGTGTAGAGTGACAACATCTTCTTCTCTCACAGACATTGTAATTTCTTCAACACCAAACACACCTGAAGAAGAAACAAACAGTTAATTATAAACAATTTCAAGAATGTTGGTGGCCTTTCTATATTTGACCAAATTCCAACATACAGCTGTTACAACTGAGTTTAAAAAACTCATAGGTAATAAAATAACACTTGATTAATTCAGATTCAAAACACAATACATTCAGTTAGAAGAACATCAGTGGGTAACGCAATAATAAATCATTTGTGCGTAGATTGTAACAAAATATCTCACCACAGTGTAGTAATACACACGCTGAGAGAAAAACAAAGATAAGAGTCATTTCTTCAGATAAATGAGTTGTGATTTAGTGAAATAAAAGTTGCTTGTTCCTTTGCTTTGATGCCGTGATTATCTGAAAGTGAAACTGTTTACATAGCTAGCCTAGACCGGAGCGGACCTGACGTGCATAGTGTGTGTGTGTGTGTGCGTGTGCGTGTGTGTGTGTATATATATATATATATACACACACACACATGTAGCGGTTTTCAAGCAGTACTTACACCTAAAGGTGAGAGTTGCCAGTAATACCAATTATTCACACCTTTTAGTGAATGGAATTTATTTAGTATGTTAAGTTCATACATAACCTTTAACTCAACCACATATGTGTCAATTCCTAACAGTCCTAAAAGTCATTTAAAGGAAACCAACCTCATCAAGTTTCAGTTTGAAAACATGTTTAAAGAGCAATCAGTAAATTATTTTATTGTGAAATTTAGGATATATTCACACAACATTAAATGTTTTAATATTTAACATCCACTTTTAAACATTTAACACAAACAGGACACAGTTACATGTGTTGCATATGTACAAAACAGAAGATGGTTAATGTTAAATGATAAAAATGAAGAATGTTTTCCAATACTGGAAACCTTTATACACTATACTGTATGTGTTATACAAGACAACGGTTTTTAGAGGATGTTCTTGAGGAGGGTCTTAATATTGTGTTTGGGGAGGATTCACACATCAGGTTAACAACTTCAGTTGGAGGACAGTCTTTTACATGAGACTTTTTATTGAGCTATTTGAGAATGTTTTACATGTTTAATTTGTTCTATTTGTGCTGGTGGCATCTAATTGGTAACTTAAACAAAAAATTTTTTGTATTGCTTAGTTTTGATTCTGGTTTGTTTTTATTGCAGTCATGGAAAGTCTGCAATTATTAGGAATGTTTAAACCTTGAAAAATGCAATAAATTGAGGGTGTGTGTGTGGGTTTATGAAAATGCAAACTGCTTTCAAATACCAGACCATTTTTTTTTTCATCTTAATATATTGCTCAAAATGCAGGCGAGTCCTGAGTGCATTAAGTGATTTTAGCTTCAATGATGTTATTTCATTAAATGTTCATTTTCTCCAGGAGTGTTTGGTTCTGAGACAAATAAAAAAAACAAAAATTATATTTCTTTTTACCATTTGTTCCGGTTACAAACACAACAGCACCATCGGTCTCACCAGGGCCTTGGATTGATCCTTATCTTTCCCCATTACAGTGCCATGTTATATGTTGTTACATCAATAACAACATTATATGATTGTTTAGGGATGGAGCTTAACCGTGCAGGACAGTGAAGCTCAAGGGGTAGAATTGCCCAACCCTGAGAATGAAGACGGGACAGTTCAGAAATGGAATGTCTCCATTTTTGGACACTTAGACATGTGATACATGAAGCATATTGGC